>NC_045438.1:55151276-55244218 GCF_002776525.5 Piliocolobus tephrosceles | reverse complement strand
TTGCGGCACTATTCACAATAGCAAAGACTTGGAATCAACCCAAATGTCCATCAGTGACAGACTGGATTAAGAAAATGTGGCACATATACACCATGGAATACTATGCAGCCATAAAAAAGGATGAGTTTGCGTCCTTTGTAGAGACATGGATGCAGCTGGAAACCATCATTCTTAGCAAATTATCACAAGAAGAGAAAACCAAACACCGCATGTTCTCACTCATAGGTGGGAACTGAACAATGAGCTCACTTGGACTCGGGAAGGGGAACATCACACACTGGGGCCTATCATGGGGAGGGGGGAGGGGGGAGGGATTGCATTGGGGAGTTATACCTGATATAAATGATGAATTGATGGGTGCTGACGAGTTGATGGGTGCAGCACACCAACATGGCACATGTATACATATGTAACCTGCACGTTATGCACATGTACCCTAGAACTTAAAGTATAATAAAAAAAAAAAAAAAAAAAAAAAAAGAAACTTAAGTCGTATTTAGATGTTTGGGTTTTAGTTAACTGAATTTTGTTATTTTCATGTTTGTATCCATGTGACATCTTAATGCGTGGATTTTTTTGTATGTTTTGTTGGAAATTATGTGTCCTTTCCCTGAAGAAACATTTTTAAAATGTCATTAACCTTTACTTAAACAAGTGGAGAACATGAAATTTGTTTCTGTTTTCATTCTTTGTTCTTTTTCACTGGTTTCCAGACAAAGGCATTAGGGCAATAGTGAAACCTTTTCAATGTTTTCAGCAGTGTTATTTTCAGTGTGACATGTTAAGCCAGTGCTTTTATTAATATAGGAACTTGGTATGACTAGCATAAAATAGCCAAAACTGCTACTCACTAGATGTATATCATATAAAATACGTTTATTATATAGCTAAATCCAAATACTTTCTTTAATATTAGGTTATAAAATACAATCAATTTTATTCATTTAAAATATTCAAAGAAATTATAATTTGGCAACACTATATTTTTTTACTGGTAGTTTTCAATTTGGGTTAAAACCTATGTAGACATTTACATAGTTCTTATAAATTCTTTAGATCTCAGTTTAATTGACACTTTATTGGATAATTCTTCTGTAACCTCAATGAGGTTAAACATCCTTTTATTTGTGCAGTATCTGCACAACTATTATTTGTACCAATTTTACATTTATTTGTAAGCTTTATGCGTCTGCTTTCTCCATCATATCGAGTGAATGGATGAATGAATGGATAACCAGTTGCTTAACTGAAGCATTAATCTTTTCCCTTCCCTTATCCCTTTTTATTAAACAAAGATCATGATGATACAACAGTGTCTCCTCTGCCTCGTTCTGTTCACTTCTCCATTCCGTAACTGGAAAACTTTACTCAACGAGCTTTCAAAGATCATACAATGCCAATTAGAATCTCAGGTGCATATCACAAAACGTTCTTAGCTAAATGACAAAATTCATTGCAATGAATTATTTTAATATATTATTTTCCTAATAGTCCCTGAGTTTTTTGAGTACAGAGGCTAAGCTGGCTTTTCTTTTTTTCTCCACTACTCTATTCCCAGCACTTTGCTTAGTGACCAACTCCTAACAGGTTGTGTTGGTTAGAATGTCATCATTTGCAGTAACAGAAAACCAATAGTTCAAACTCTTGGAACATGAACAAGAAATTGTTGGATAATGTAATAATAAACATCTAGATATAGGGCAAGCTTGAGTCTCAGTTTGACCAACCCTTAGTTCCATTTCTTTTAGCCATAATCTCATCTGTATATTGGCTTCATCCCTTGTCTTAATAAAATGTCTGCAGTGGTTCCATCCTTTCCATATGAATACCATGTGATTCCAGAAGAATATAAAACTTCACACATAAAAAACTTTGAAAAAAAAAGAATATAAAACTTTGAAGTCCTGAGCTTCACTCTAATTAGAAAAAGGGGGATAAAAGACAATGTACACATTCTTTATCAATTTCTATGGTCAGTAGGATTGTCATTCACTCTTGACTTAGATTGCTGTAATGTGTCCTAAGTAACAGTAGGGTAATTTTAGATCAATTAGAGAGCTTTGCTCTGGAGCTAAGGATGTGGATCTAATCACTTTAAATGACCAATAGTCAATAGCAAACGTGCAAAATAGCTGAGAAAAAGGCAACTAAAAATTGCAAAATGGCCACTATTCACGTGGAGGTGGGAGAGCCTAGAATTAAAATATGTACAAGATATGTTTTCTGATCTAGCACCTATAACAAAATAAAGTCATTCTCAGGAAGATGATAGGCAAGTTGAAGACTGAACTTTGCTTATGTACATTTTCATGATTTTATGGATATTTGTGGATACTGGTGGGTTGAATAAGGGTTTTTATTTATATGATTTTTGTGTGTGTGTCCTGAGTGGGGTAAAAACGGAAGATTATACAGTTGATCCCTGCACAACACATGGATTAGGGGTGCTGATACCCTGTGAAGTTGAAAAACCTGTATATAACTTTTTACCCTCCCAAAACTAAATTGCTAACAGCCTACTATTGACTGAAAGCCTTATTGATAACATAAACAGTTAAAATATTCTTTGTACATTATATGTATTATATACTGTATTATTACATAAAGTAAGCTAGACAAAAGAAACTATTACTAAGAAAGTCACAAGGAAGAGAAAACATTTACTATTCCTTAAGTGGAAGTGAATTATAATAAAGGCCTTGATTCTTCTTATCTTCAAGTTAAGTAGCCTGAGAAGGTAGAGGAAGAGGAAGAGTTGATCTTGCTGTATCAGGGGCGGCAGAGAGAGGCAGGAAAAAAGTCCATTTATAAGTGTTTGAAACTGTGTTCTTCAAGGGTCAACTGTACAATCACAGGTATTTGAGAAATTCCAGCTTCATTGACTATTATTCTTTAACTAAATGAAAATAAATACTACTTTAAATTACTGTGGGTTGTAAAAAGAGCCTGAGTCGAAACTAAATATTCCTGCACAAATGTTGGCAACAAGTTCAAATGTATATTTACCTATGTATGTTTCACCAGGCTGTGATAAATTACTTTAAAATTGTATTTTTAGAAAATGATAATGCCCTCCACATGTTTGTTAACTGATTATAATAATTATGTAATCACAAAAAATACGTCTTTGGCTAATTCAAGAAGAGATAGGCCGGGCGCGGTGGCTCAAGCCTGTAATCCCAGCACTTTGGGAGGCCGAGACGGGCGGATCACGAGGTCATGAGATCGAGACCATCCTGGCTAACATGGTGAAACCCCGTCTCTACTAAAAAATACAAAAAACTAGCCGGGCCTCGTGGTGGGCACTTGTAGTCCCAGCTACTTGGGAGGCTGAGGCAGGAGAATGGCGTAAACCCAGAAGGCGGAGCTTGCAGTGAGCTGAGATCCGGCCACTGCACTCCAGCCTGGGTGACAGAGCGAGACTCCATCTCAAAAAAAAAAAAAAAAAAAAAGAGATAAAGGGAAACACAACAACCAGGAATAAGCCAGCAGAGAGTATTTCGGGGGCTTTGGGGTTGCAGAAGGCATAAGAGGTTCTGTCCATGAAAAACTAGGAAAGATAGAAAAACAAAGAGTGAAAAAGTATTTGAGAAACTGCAGGTCATAAGGTGAAAACATTTACTCAGATGTCCATGTTAATGCAGTTGTACCTGGCCATGCAACAGTAGATGGCCAGATGCAGGAAAATAATACAGACACTTGAGTGAGACCTGTGAAAGAAACCTCAGTGGGGAGAAGAGAGATATCACACCATTAGATAGAAATGCCCTGGGTACATACCCAAGGGATTATAAATCATTCTGCTATGTAGACACATGCACACATACGGTTATTGCAGTTCTGTTTAAAATAGCAAAGACTTGGAACCAACCCAAATGCCCATCAATGATAGACTGGATAAAGAAAATGTGGCACGTATACACCATGGAATACTATGAAGCCATAAAAAAGAATGAGTTAATGGCCTTTGCAGGGATGTGGATGAAGTTGGAAACCATCATTCTCAGCAAACTAACACAGGAACAGAAAACCAAACACCCCACATTTTCACTCCTAAGTGGGAGTTGAACAATGAGGGCCTGTTGGGGGATGCGGGGAAAGGGAAGGGCGAGCATTAGGACAAATACCTAATGCATGTGGGACTTAAAACCTAGATGATGGGCTGATGGGTGCAGCAAACCACCATGGCACATGTATACCTATGTAACAAACCTGCACGTTCTGCACTTGTATCACAGAACTTAAAGTAAAATTAAAAAAAAAAAAAAAAAGAAGTGCCCAAATGAATAAGGTCTAAGTAAAATTATTTTTCTGGTATAGGTAAGTCCCAACTTGTCATATAATCTATATACATTACTTGCCAATTGTATGTATCCTCATTTATTTATTGTATGTATCCTCATTTATTCCCGTCTTTTAGTGAAGTGGTTTTGTTTTCATCAATGATTGTACAATTGCTTTAATTATGGAGATTGATACAGGAAGAAAGTGGATGATTTATTCTTAAAACCTCAGGGCTGAACCCTCATCCCTCCAAGGTCAGCAGTAAAAGCAGAGAGTTGTCCATGAGGCTGTCACTTTAGCACTGTTGGGGGTTACAAAGGAAATATGATGTTTTTACCTGTAGGCTGAAGAGTCTTAAGGGTGGCAGAGGAAACAACCAAATATAGAAGCACAGTGCCAGAGGAAATTCTGACAGTGTATCAATGTACAGTGGAGTAAGCTATGTACAGAAGTTGCAGTGGGTAAACCAGTGTTAAGTCAAAATCAAGTTGGGTTTGATTGTGCCTCCCTTTGCCTCATTTTCTTCAATTGTAAAACAGGGATTATGATACACTCGTATTTGGTCAGTTGTGAGATTTAAATAAGATCAGATACACAGCATACCTACACAAACTGAGGGCTTAAAATTGGAAGTCATTTGTGTAATAGTACAAAAGTAGACAATGAAGAACTAACTCACTGATGAATTTGAAAAATGTTTAATTAGTGTAATATTAGAATCAACAGAATTGTCATTTCCTACACATTTCAATGGAAAAAAAAAACCTTTCTTTATTTTTATTTGTTTTGATTATAGTCATTTACTCCTCTTTTCCGTGATTAGATTTCATTATTCAATTTAAAAATTAAATTTAAAAAAAAAAATTTTTTTTCAATTTAAAAATTTAGTCCTAGAACATAGTTCTGGTCCTGCCATTGACTGAGTGTGTGAACTAGAGTAAGTCATTTAAACTTTATGCATTTCTTTCCTTATCTGTAGAATAATGGGTCAAACTAGGTAATCACTAAAATCTCTTTCAGCTATAATATTCTATGTGCCTTTTTCCTCCTTGTTCCCATTACTAACCTAAGAGAAATGACATAGGTGATCTGAGGCAAACAATATACCATTTTCTCTGTGATAGATTCCCGTTAAAATGAGGCTGATGGTTTGATTAAAATGTATGAACATTAATTCTATTCCTCTTTAGATCTGAGCTAGCTACTCGTGCCTTTGGGCAATGGGATTAGAGATTATTTTCATGACTGACTGCATGTTAATAGAGTTACCAATGGTTCCTAGGAAAAATTATTTCCGTTTCTATGATTTTATGATATGTGCCTATGCAGGAAATGGCAAACTCTCTGGTGTCTGAAAAATCAATAAAATGAATGAATTATTGTGGAATTCATAATACAGATTCCAAGAAGCTCATGACTTTAAGGGAGAAAAAATGACTCAGGAAGGATAGAACCATAGGGAAACTCAGGAAAACATTTTAGAAAATGTTGTGCCCTCTGGATCATTTATTCTCCAAAACTGATCCTTTTTACTGATGGTTCGAGACATCTAAATACACTGACACTGAAATTCCTGGTGTGGGGAAAACAAAACAGAAACAAAATAAGAGCAAAGATAAATTGTTCAAAAAAAGTGCAGGCGTTAGAACAAAAACCAGACATTTAGATGGACTGAATGATAACATACATACATATGGATTTCTGACCTGGTGATTTACACTGAAATAAAGCATGACAGTTTGTCTTCCTTGGTGAGGAGAAACAATGAGGTTTTGGAAGCTCTATGATGTTAAGAAAGTTTCTTAGTCTCTCTGAACCTCAGTTTTCTCATCTGCCTCCAGGCTTTCTTGTGTGTATAGCATGAAATGACATAGAACCTTTAGCAGAGAACCCCAAATGATCTGATTTGCAGCAATCTTGTCCTACCATCTATTCTAGTACCTACCTGATCGCAGAAGCCATCCAAGCCCTGCCCCTAGTCCTTGCCCAGGAGCCAAGTGAGGTGACAGTACCAACCACCTTGTCACTTTGTCTAGCTTTATAAGGAGGCTGAGGTGGGTGGATCATGAGGTCAAGAGATCGAGACCATCCTGGCCAACATGGTGAAACCCCATCTCTACTAAAAATACAAAAATTAGCTGGGTGTGGTGTCGCACCCTTGTAGTCCCAGCTACTTGGGAGGCTGAGGCAGGGGAATCGCTTGAACATGGAAGGAAGGCAGAGGTTGCAGTGAGCCAAGATCGAGCCACTGCACTCCAGCTTGGTGAAAGAGCGAGACTCTGTCTCAAAAAAAAAAAAAAAAAAAAAGGGAAAGAAAGTGGATTACTTGGAGAATCTTTGCTTCCATGTAAACATTCATCATTCCCTAATGCTGACTTGGAGTTGCCTCCTACATGGCTTCTCTCCCCCTCCCTCTCTCCCCTCTCTTCCCCCATTTGCTTTCCCCTCTCCTTCTGTCCCCTCTCCTCCTCTCCCTTGTGCCGTTTCCACTCCGATCCCTTCCCCCATCTCCGCTCTTTCTCTCTCTTCCTTTCCCTCTCATTCTTCTACTGCCTCAATCTTCAGCTCCTATTGTATTTGTAATCCAGATCTTATGAGAATTATTCTAATTGCTGTTTAAGTCCTCTTGATTTATACAGCACTGCATTACTTATGTATCTGTTATTGAATAATTCATGAGATTTAAAAAATTCTTGAAAATGGTTTTTCTTCATAATCACTTTTTAAATTGTCTCATAGATTTCTCAGAAATGAAATAAGTTTATTACTAAATATCCTATCTCTCTTCTTTTCATCCATACATGGAAAGATGGAATCGCATTTATTTTGTTACCAGCATACTTGGTTTCATTAACCTGGTAAGCAGATGTCACAGAAAACGGCATGGTAACATATGTGTGGATAACTGTTTATGGAAAATGTGCGGCTCTTTAGTACCAGTGTTCACTAGTCAGGATATAGGCATCAAAGTCTAAAACTATTAGAGAGAGTATTAAAATTTGGCTATATTATATACATGCTTTTTATTGTTATTTATTTTATTTTATTTTATATTTTTGAGCCGATGTCTTGCTCTGTTGCCCAGACTGGAGTGCAGTGGCACAATCTCGGCTCACTGCAACCTCTGCCCCCTGGGTTCAAGCGATTCTCATGCCTCAGACTCCCAACTAGCTGGGACCAGAGATGCATGCCACCAGACCCAGCTAATTTTTGTATTTTTAATAGAGACAGGGTATCACCACATTGACCATGCTGGTCTTGAACTCGTGGCCTCAAGTGATCCACTGGCCTTGGTCACCCAAAGTGCTGGGATTACAGGTGTGAGCCACTGTGCCCAGCCTATACAGAAAAAAATCATAAATGATGTAAGTTACAATTTCATGGAAATTCCACAAAATTTGTAAGATTTGAGCCATAACATGCAAAGGAAGGAAATGATTTGCATTGTAGTAAATTATTTCTTTATTTCTCTTATTGTAGACTATAAGGTTGCCTAGAACTAACTTTTAACTGTACTCAGAGATGGTGCTTCTGTCTGAGAAAAATGAACAATGACAGCACCATCAGACGGGCCTCATGGTTTACAAGACTTATACCATTGCCCCTAGATATCTTGGGGAAGGTCTACACCACATTGGATTCAGGCTTCCAACAATGATGCTGAAGAATAAAGAGTTATATCTCCAGTGGGAGCCTGAGAGTCTTGGTACAGAACAAAATGCTTTGCAGAACCAAATAATCTCTGTGCTATGTGCAAATTCTGGTGGACTTGGGACCTGAGGTACTGGAGGAGTGAGAGGTCAAGAGACCTCCACTGACAGAAAGGACCTGTGATGGTTAACACTGGGTGTCAACTTGATTGGATTGAAGGATACAAAGTATTGATCCTGGGTATATATATCCAGTAATATACCTTTACTGTCCTATCTCGGGGGTGTATCAACTCTCTGGCTTTGTATCGTAATCTTATTCGAAGAGATCTTGATTGCTTTTTGCTTCCACAAGATACCACTCTGGTCCATTACATTGATGACATTATGCTAATTGGATCCAGTGAGCAAGAAGTAGCAAAATATTATTGGTGAGACATTTGTGTGCCAGAGGATGGGAAATAAATCTGACTAAAATTCAGGGACCTTCTAATTCAGTAAAATTTCCAGGAGTCCAGTGGTGTGGAGCCCGTCAAGATATTCCTTCTAAGGTGAGGGATAAGTTGCTGTATTTGGCCCCTCCTACAACTAAGAAAGAGGCACAATGACTAGTGGGCCTATTTGGATTTTAGAGGTGACACATGCCTCATTGGGGTGTGTTACTGCGGCACATTTATCAAGTGACCTGAAAGGCTACCAGTTTTGAGCAGTGTCCAGAACAGGAGAAGGCTCTGCAACAGGTCCAGGCTGCTGTGCAAGCTGCTCTGCCACTTGGGCCGTATTACTCAGCAGATTCAATGGTGCTTGAAGTGCCAGTGGCAGATAGGAATACTGTTCGGAGCCTTTGGCAGGCCCCTACAGGTGAATCACAGTGGAGACCTCTAGGAGTTTTAAGCAAGGCCCTGCCATCTTCCGCAGGCAACTACTGTCTTTTTGAGATAGCTCTCGGCCTGTTACCGGGCTTTGGTGGAAACTGAACATTTGACTATGGGTCATCAAGTCACCATGGAACCTGAGCTGCCTATCATAACCCATCTAGCCATAAAGTGGGTCATGCACAGCAGCATTCCATCATCAAATGGAAGTGGTATATACACTATAGGGTTTGAGCAGATCCTGAAGGCACAAGTAAGTTACATGAGGAAATGACTCAAATGCCCATGGTCCCCACTCCTGCCACCCTGCCATCTCTCCCCGAGCCTGCACTGATGGCCTCATGGGGAGTTCCCTATGATCAGTTGATAGAGGAAGAGAAGACTAGGGCCTGATTCACAGATGGTTCTGCACGATATGCAGACATCAGCCGAAAGTAGACAGCTGCAGCACTACAACCCCTTTCTAGGACATCGCTAAAGGACAGCGGTGAAGGGAAATCTTCCCAGTGGGCAGAACTTCGAGCAGTGCACCTGGTTGTACACTTTTCATGAAAGGAGAAATGGTCACGTGTGTGATTACATGCTGATTCATGGGCTGTAGCCAAGGGTTTGACTGGATGGTCAGGGGTTTGGAAGAAGCATGGTGGAAAATTGGTGACAAAGAAATTTGGGGAAAAGGTATGTGGATGGACCTTTCCGAGTGGTCAAAAACTGTGAAGATACTTGCATCCCAAGTGAATGATTACCAACGGGTGACCTTGGCAGAGGAAGATTTTAATAATTAAGTGGATGGATAACCCATTCTGTGAACACCACTCAGTCTTTTTCCCCAGCCACCCCTGTCATGGTCCAATGGGCCCATGAAGAAAGTGGCCATGGTTGCAGGGATGAAAGTTACACATGAACTCAGCAACATGGACTTGCACTCATCAAGACTGACCTGGCTACGGCCACTGCTGAGTGCCCAATTTGCCAGCAGCAGAGACCAACACTGAGCCCTCGATATGGCATCATTCCTCGGGGTGTCAGTTAGCTACCTGGTGCCAGGTTGATTATATTGGACCTCTTCCATCATGGAAAGGGCAGAGGTTTGTCCTCACTGGAATAGACTTACTCCAGATATGGGTTTGTCTATCCTGCATGCAACGTTGCTGCCAAGACTACCATCCATGGACTCATGGAATGCCTCATCCACTGTCATGGTATTCCACACAGCATTGCCTCTGACCAATGCACTCACTTTACAACTAAACAAGTGTGGCAGTGGGCCCATGCTCATAGAATTCACTAGTCTTACCATGTTCCCCATCATCCTGAAGCAGCTGGATTGACAGAATGGTGGAATGGCCTTTTGAAGTCACAATTACAATGCCAATTAGGTGACAACACTCTGCACAGCTGGGCCAAGTTCTCCAGAAGGACTTGTATGCTCTGAATCAGCATCCAATGTATGGTACTGTTTCTCCCATAGCAGTTTTTATCCTAGAACCTTGTCTTTTTTGAGCAAAAGTTTTTTTCTTCTCTGTTGACTGAATTATGTTTTCTTCATTTACTTCTGTTGTCTCTCCTTTCTCTTGCACCCTATGCTGCATGAGGGACCTAAAAAGTTTATAGTGGCCTGGGGTTTCGTTAAAAAAAGAAAAAAAAAAGGAGAAGGCGCCAGACTCCCTTTGGGGGAGAAACCTCTGTTTTTCCTTATGGAACCCCAAGAGTGTAAACAGAAAAGTTTGTCTCAGTTCTTAAATTACTTACTTTTGTATTGTGTTACTTGGTTTGTTTTGACTAAAATAGCTATTGCAACAAAGGTACTCTTGGGTTTTTAAGGAGGAATGTAGTTTAGACACTTAGAAATGTCTTTGTTTCAAAAAAAATTTTTAAGTGTGCTGTAAAAATATCACGTAGTCTAGTCTCATAATAATTCTCCCTTTTTGGAGACCCAGGATTCAGTGTGGGCTCTGCACAGAGTTCAGAGATCCAGTTAATAGATAGGTAGTCCCTATCTAAAAAAAATTGATCTCTTGATTCAATCCTATGATAGATTCTATAATTTTAAGTTTGATTTGGCATCCATGTTTAATCTCCCTCTAGCACCACCAGACTTTTTCTCTCTGTACCTTGAGATATAAATTTTACTATTGGATTGGATTGTTTCCTTCAATATGCAGAGTTAGGGCTATTTAGCTGACAATTGCTAGAGTGGTAAAACTGGTTACCAAGAGTTTGCAGGTCTAAGAGAGGCAAAAAAAGAAGTCTTAGGAATCTTTAAGTATTTCTATCGGTATGCTTAATTTGTCTAAGTATTTATGTGTTCTGTACACAATATTTCACTACTAAAAATATATAAAAGAGCTCAAATTAATTGGCTTAAGAAAATAAAAGTACTTGAATCAAGTAATTTATTAGGAAAAAAGAAAAGACTACTCAAATGCTATTTCAAGTTGACATAACGTAAGTAAAATCTTTAATAAATAAGTTAGCTTTAAAATTATTGGTAAAATAATATTAGAAATGCGTTAAGAATTTCCAGCGGCTGAGTGCACTGGCTCATGCCTGTAATCCCAGCACTTTGGGAGGCCAAGGCGGGTGGATCACGAAGTTGGGAGATCGAGACCATCCTGGCTAACATGGTGAAATGAAGTCTTTAATAAAAATACAAAAGATTAGCTGGGAGTGGTGGTGGGCACCTGTAGTGCCAGTCACTTGGGAGGCTGCGGCAGGAGAATGGTGTGAATCCAGGAGGCAGAGCTTGCAGTGAGCTGAGATTGCACCGCTGCACTCCAGCCTGGACGACACAGGGAGACTCCATCTCAAAAAAAAAAAAAAAAAAATTCCAGCATACATTTTTGGTTGCATTTATCAATCAAGCAATTTTGTACTTATCCCTGTCAAATACTATAAGGTGTCAAAATTTGGAAAAGGTGTTACAAACTATAAGCCTAGCCCAAAACAGAATGATCTTTACTTGTGTAATCTTTAATAAATAAGGCACTGATATTGATTTAATAAAAATAGCTACATTTTTAATTTAGCAAAATTACCACAACTTCTAATCTTGTGACTTTAGGTGACCTAGTCCACAGGCAGTGTGGTTTGTTATCATCTTTGTTTTGAAGCTAAACTATAAACTAAGTTCCTCCCAAAGTTAGTTTGGGCTATGCCCAGGAATAAACAAGGACAACTTGGAGGTTAAAGGCAAAATGGAGTCAGTTAGGTTGAATATTTTTCATCATCTCAGGTATAATTTTGCAATGGTGGTTCCATAACTTTAGATGATGACTATTTCAGTTTTCATAAATAATCTAGGTAAACAATTAAAATAAAATAATTAGGTAAATGTAATGGAATAAATACTTGTAAACAAACTTGTCATAATTTGGAATCTAAAGTTATGTTAAATTAAATGATAGATATTTCATTATGTGGATATTTTTCCAATAAAAATATATTTGCAGGAAAACATTCTTTCTTTAAAAAAAAGGTTTGTCCTTTTAAAGAATATGAACAATTTTTGTCTAATTCAAAGCTTATTTAAAGGTCATGTATAAAACAAGGTAAAAGGAACCAGGAAATAAGAGAGATGTAGAGAAAGTTATAAAAATAAAGAAGTTTTTTATTTTATTTTATTTTTGTAAGAAAGGTTAAAGAGAACTAATTTCATATGAGAAAGAATCTTGTATGATAAATTTAGTCCTAGAGTAAAATGACTGTTGAAGAAAGAAGGATGTTCAGGACAAACCAGGGAGTCCAAGCATGTCATAAACGGTCTGTGTAACTCACAATAAGAGAATTTAATAACAGCCACAAAAAACCCCAAAAACTTTTATATGATCTTGTCATATTAAGTTTTGGTTTGCTTCAAAAAATGAGATTAATTTTTTTTAAATTAAGGCCATTACATCTGTGTATCTCTCTGTATGTGCCCTTAAAGTACTTGTGACATGGAGATACAGGGCTTTGACTCTTGGGTATAAAAAGGACATCATATCTTGCTAAATTTTGTTTATTTATTTATTTTTATTTATTTATTTATTTATTTATTTATTTATTTTTTGAGACAGAGTCATGCTCTGTCACCCAGGCTGGAGTGCAGTGGCATGATCTTGCTCACTGCAAGCTCCACCTCCCAGGTTCACACCATTCTCCTGCCTCAGCCCACTGAGTAGCTGGGAATACAGGCACCTGCCACTGTACCCAACTAATTTTTTTGTATTTTTAGTAGAGACGGGGTTTCACTGTGGTCTTGATCTCCTGACCTCGTGATCCCCTCGCCTTGGCCTCCCAAAGTGCTGGGATTACAGGTAGCTGGGATTACAGGCACGCACTACCATGCCTAGCTAATTTTTGTATTTTGTATTTTTAGTAGAGACAGGATTTTGCCATGTTACCCAGGCTGGTCTCAAACTTCTGACCTCAAGTTATCCCTCCACCTCAGCCTCCAAAAGTGCTGGTTTTAGGTGTGAGCCACTACACCCGTCCCCATTTAGCTTTTTCTATATTTCTTCCGTCATTCAGTAACAACTCATAAAATTTCTAAAATAGACAAAATTACTTTTCTGTTAACAAAAACCACATTCTTGTGTTTTGTATACACTTCTTTCTTAAAAAAACACATCTTTTTTAATACTCTGTACATAGATTTTTTTTAGTAGTTTTAATGACTTATTAACTGCAATTAATATTAACTGCAGTTTTAACTATTAGTAACCCTAACTTACAGTGAAAAACCTAGGAAGTAAGTAATTTGAACTGTTTTATATCAGTATTTGTAGATAAACCAATTTTTTTAGAAAGATGTTTTTTCAATGTTTTTGTTTGTTAACAGATCTTCATATATTTAGTTTTTCTATATCATACAAAAACAAGATGCCAAAGTATGTAAACTTAAATTTATATTTAATAATTCATTTTTCAGTATTTTAACTTACTCAGAAATGACTCACACATTTTATGATTTTTTTATTACTTACTTTAACATAACATGACTTTAAGATTTTAAATTACTGAAAAGAATTTTGCAACTATGACACAGGTACCCTCCCTAATGTCTTCTTCAGTCATCCTAGGTCTTGAGTATACATGTGGCACCCAGGATGGCTGTGAAGGGTAGAATCTGCCAGGGCCCTGAATTTACACACTAGGTTTGGAGTTCAGGACAGAAGACTGAGCTGTGAAGAGGAATTCTTGGAGTATCCAACCCCTCCCAGCATGGCCAGAAGGTGATGTTGGGCCAGGGAAGACAGGGCCATATTGGTCTTGGCTTTGCCTTGGTGCTGGTAGCCCATGCACTATGGACACACATATGTCCTCAGGTCTCACCATGGCCATTTGTCCATCCCCTGGAATCCAGAGGTTCAAAACCAAAGACATAAGCTCATAGTAAGATGTGTGCAGGGCTGCAGGGGAGCCCAGGATCTGGTCCATTACAACTGTAGCTCACAGACAAATCAAGCAAGTATTTGTAGATAAACCAATTTTTTAGAAAGATGTTTTTTCAATGTTTTTGTTTGTTAACAGATCTACATATATTTAGTTTTTCTATATCACACAAAAACAAGATACCAAAGTATGTAAACTTAAATTTATATTTAATAATTAATTTTTCAGTATTTTAACTTACTCAGAAATGACTCACACATTTTATGATTTTTTATTACTTAATTTTACATAACATGACTTTAAGATTTTAAATTACTGAAAATAATTTTGCAACTATGACACAGGTACAGAAGCGGTAGTTTTATGACCTTAAAATAAGTAACACACAGCATAAGCCTGTCTGACCCAGGGAAAAATGTCTGAATTATATTTAATAGTGACAATTCTGGAGACTATTTCATTTTCCCAACAATTTTAAAACTAGCTTTATTTATCAAATTATCTTAGCTCACAGAGAGCTAAAGTCTTAGTCCAGTTTCAGGCCCATTCTACATAGTTACCTCCAGTGCCACAGTGCATGGCCACAGCTTGGAGGCATTCCACAACTCCAGGAGGCATCACTGACAAGCAGGGCTTACCACATACTTTCAACCTTAATGTGTTTCTTTTTCAATCCTTGACATCCTTGGGATTTCAGCAATGCACTTAAATAATATTACTATGTTTATTCAGTTAAAAGGTAGTTCATACCAAAAATATTAAAGTATCTAATTTGCTTTATGACCTGAAGTGATGTTGTTTTGTTCATTTGCTTTTTCAGTTGACAAATTTCATGCACAGCTTTCTGTGAAATAAATCTGCTTCTATTATTTTATCTTTAATTGTTGTATATAATTACATTATACAGGTAGTCTATTTAATGCCATATATGTGGCATTAATATATATTTAATCTCATATATATGATTAATATTTTGTTTATAACTACAATTTTATACCTATTTATAATTATGAATCATTTATAATTATAATTATTAGAATAAATTGCCAGATTACCTTATGGAAACTTAAACATTATACATTCTGGCCAGCTATGTGAGAGATTTTCCCTTATCTTCACCTATGCTTACCATATGATTGACACTAATTTTCAATCTTCAATTTTTATCAATGTTAGGCTAATACTAAAAAAGTCATTGTATAGACAACTTGTTTTTCTTTTATTTCTAATAATGTTAAACTTGTAAATTTACCTTTTCATTAGTTATGTTTTCCTGTCATTGAGTTAACTGTTCATATATTTTGTCAATTTTCATATTGAGTTATTTACCTTTCTCTAATGATCTCTAAGGCATTTCCATATATTGCCCAATTCACCATTGGAGGAGACCTAGATTGCTTATATGAGAAATTGCAAATATATTGCAATTATTACTTTGCATTTATTAATTTGCATATTGCCACATTTTTGTTCATTTTGACTCTAATGAATACACATTTCTTTTCTCGTCAGTTCTATCAATTTTTTGCTTTTATGTGTTCTGATTTTGATATGTTTGTTAACTAGCTGATTACTGAGGACATCTAATATAGCCAGAGAGGTGCTGAGTACAAGATACTGGGCTGGGTTAGATGAGACACAGAGTAATTTCTTCCCCATGCCAAGATTTCTGTACAATTTATTTACATTACCTGATATTTGCTTATCATAGCGTACATTTTTCATAAATTTATATTTTTCTAATATATTTTTATCTTTAGTCCATCTATAATCTATTTTTACATGAAGTATAACATAAAAATCTTTATTTTTCTCTATGATTATGTCCAGTTTTTGTAGTGACTTTTAAATTATTTTTTCATGTATTTAAATGCCATTGTTTCAATATATACTTGGATTTATTATTGGACTGTCTATGTCAATAAATAATCTTTCTACCTTTCCATTAGCAACAAATTAATTTATTATTTAGCAACATAATAGCATGTATCTGTAGACTAAATAGCTTTTGTCCTTCATTACTCATTCATTTTAGAATTATCCAAGCTGCACATGATTTATGTTTGTTAGTGTAGATTTGCTTCAGGATCATTTACTTTCCAAGTTAAAATATCCATTGAATTTAATTGGCTTTACATTACATTTAGAGGTCAGTTTGTGGTCAATTTATAACATTTAAAAAAATTAGTCTTTGTGCCGGATAGTTCCCATTTGCCTCTCCAGAGCCAATATCTCTTCTTCTCTACCTTGTTATATTCCCTGGGAGGCTGACTTTTATGAAGCATATCAATTGGTATAGACTATTTCAAATGGGTGTAGGCAATGTAAGATGCTGGTAGGACATTAGGGGGCAAGGAAAAAGTGACATCTACTTTACTTGTCTCCTCCTTTCCTCTCCTGTAGGCCATCATGTGACAGTGACTATATCCCTTAGCCCTCCTTGGGCAGCCCCCTCCTGCTATTTAATCCAACTTCAGATGAGTAATTGATTCTTCCTCTTGATCCTTCAGACCTATGGGAGGTGATGGCTCCCATTCTTGCTAACCCTGGGTCCTTCCTCTTCCTGATTTGTTCTAATTAAGGTCACACTTGGTCCTTTGAATTAGCTCTTTAAATGTGACTTCTGATTCATGTCAGGATCCTGCCTGATAAAACTACTTAAAACAAGATAGCGTTCCATTTTCATTTCATTGTTTTTGTGTTCCTCAGTAGTTTAATAACTTTTTTTTACAAAGTATCTGTATACGTTTTGTAAAGTTTTTTCTTAGATTTTTTAAAAGTTGGGATTTGTCTTAGTCTGTTTTATGTTGCTATAACAAAATAGCTGAAACTGAATAATTTATAAGGAAAGGAGATTTATTTAGCTCATGGTTCTGGTGGCTGCAGAGTTCAAGATTGGGCATCTGCATTTGGTCAGGGCCTCAGGTTTCTTCCACTCATGGTGGACAGCACAAAGGGAGCTAGTGTGTACAAAAAGATCACATGGTGAGGAAGAAAGGAAGAGAGTAAAATTGAGGAAGCCAGATTCTTTTTAATAACAACTAATCCACTAGAACTCACTCACCTCAGTGGAAAGGAGCAAGAGGACATTAATCTGTTTATGAGGGATTCAGTCTCTTCATTCACACCATACTTCTAGGTCATACCTTCCAACACTGCTACATTAGGGATCAAATTTCAACATGAGCTTTGGTGGGAATGAAGGAACCGTAGCCAAACCACTGCAAAGCAGCTGCATGAATGCTGCTGGACTCTGTATATTCTTTATGAGCCCTTCCACTTTACTCGCTGTTTTTAAGGAATATTCACATGTGGTTCTCAAAACTATGATGCGCTGGAACTTATGTACATAGTAGATAAATAGAGAGAGAATAGGCATTCTAACAATAACAGAAAGTAGAAAAAGCCAACAGTTTTGGTTGTGTGGTATAGATATTATCATTTGCATTACTTTAACAAAGCAAATGATCAACTGAACACTCCCTTTTTCTGAAGGTTAGAGATAATCAAATGACAAAAATTCACAATTAAAAAATCAGCACAAAGTCTAAACTTAGACATATACCCATGTCCACTGTTGTAAACATCAATTCAGATTTGAATTGATGATAAGACATTTGTTAAAGCACTCCAAATTAGATCAGATTTTTTTTTCTGGCATAATATTCATCACATCATACCCTGCTCCAATAGATATAACAGTTTCATTTTCCAACACAATAGTTCTTTTGTCCATTTTTAAAGACCTTCACAGCCTGGCCTGGCACGCAATAGGAAACAGTTTTCCTTCTACAGCTACAGCTGCTCCACTGTCTCCTTTGCTGGGTATTTATTATCTCCTCAACATCTCAACATGGGTGTGCTCCAGGGTCGATACTCAAACCTCTTGTTTCATAGAGGTCCTGTGTGGTCTGCTTTACTTCCTCCCAGCCTTATTTATGATTCCAGCCAGGACTATGGCAAAGAGGTCCGTGTGTGGGCTTCTACTCCCTTCAGGCTGCAGCTCTCACCTCCTTTATAATCTCTGCCTGAGGCTTCACCTAACCTGGGGGTGGCACCTGCCTATTAGGTGCTAGGGCTCAGCCTGGAAGTCCTGGTGAGTTAAGCCCTGTGGGTGACTCCTCAATCATTGGAGCCAATAGAAAAACCTTTCTCTTGATCAGTCCTCAAATGAGACAATACTGTGAAACATTTCAAATGGTTTTCAGAAGGTTCTGGTGGAATCAAGCTCCTATTGCCCGAGTCAGTGATCAACTTGATAATATGTGATTGCATTGGCTCTTTTTCCTTCCCTCATTTGTTCTTCATAGTCTTTTATCCCCTTTCCTAGAACTACCTCTTAAATAAACTACTTGTCAATAAGTCCTGGTTTCAGGGTCTTTTCAGAGGGAATCTGGGCTCAGACAGTGATTTAATCCAATTGCATGAATTAAGTACCATTTTAACATGGATGAATCTCAAGCATATATTTCTACTCAAAGCTTTCCCTATAATTCCACATTTGTGTATCCATTTTATTGGACATTTCTAGGTAGATGTCAAATTGCGTTTTGCTCAGGCTTATGACTGTAAGTGACTGAATACTTTTGCATGCACAGTAAATGAGGTAGGAGGCAGGACTCAACTGCAGAGGTGGGGCTCAGCCACTGGACCAAGTATAGGAATAGCTAAAACAAAACAGGGAAGGGGCAGAAGCACCTCTCCATGAGACATGCCCAGCAGTGTGCCATGTCAGTTTCCCATTGCCATGGCAATACCCAGAAGTTACCACGCCTTTTTATGGAAATGACTCAAAGACGTGGAAGTTACCACCCTTTTCTAGAAATTCCTGCATAAACTGCCCCTCCGTTTGCACGTAATTAAAAGTGGGTACAAATATAACTACAGAATGCCTGAGCTACTACTCTGCAAACACCACCGATAGGGTAGCCCTGCTCTGCAGGAGCAGTCACAGAGCTGTAAGGCTGCTACCTCAGTAAACCGGTTTCCTTCTAACGCCGCCGGCTCACTCTTGAATTCCTTTCCAAGCAAGGCCAGGAACCCTCCTGGACTAAGCTCCAATTTGGGGCTTGCCTCCTCTCCATCATACACACCAGCACAAGCTAACTAAAAATTACTAAAATCACTATGATAAAAAGAAGGATGGGCCGGGCGCGGTGGCTCAAGCCTGTAATCCCAGCACTTTGGGAGGCCGAGACGGGTGGATCACGAGGTCAGGAGATCGAGACCATGCTGGCTAACACGGTGAAACCCCGTCTCTACTAAAAAATACAAAAAACTAGCCGGGCGAGGTGGCAGGCGCCTGTAATCCCAGCTACTCAGGAGGCTGAGGCAGGAGAATGGCGTGAACCTGGGAGGCGGAGTTTGCAGTGAGCTGAGATCCGGCCACTGCGCTCCAGCCTGGGCGACAGAGCCAGACTCCGTCTCAAAAAAAAAAAAAAAAAAAAAAAAAAAAAAGAAGGATGATAACATTATGCAAACCTTATAAAATCATGTGGAATTTTTCACCTGGAACAGATTTGGACAAAATACTTATCTTTTAATGATTCGTCAAGATGAGATTGAGGAACACAGATGCCTCCTGAAAAAATGATACATTTTTCCTGATAGCCAGGTTTGACAAATATCAGAAGGAACCATGCAACCTCATGTTTCAATTTTGCTTCTAGTCCACTACATGGTATAGATACTTGTAACTTAAAAAAATCCATTTGCTTAATTCTTTATGTAAGTAATATACTCACACATTCAAATATCTTAAAAACTGTACAATGAAAGTCCCTCTTTCCCATCAGTTGAGTTCTGTCTCTTTGAAAACAAAAATAAACAACACAACCCAACCCCCTCACCAAAACAACTCCTACTCCTAATCTAACCACTTACTAATTTGATGTGTATCTCTCTAGGATTTCTTTATTTGTATATGTGTAAGTGTGAATATTTGTTTTTATTTTATTCATTTTTACAGAAAAGATAACATACACATTGTTCTATGAAATGTGTGTAACAGATTTTCCTATGTCAGTAGATTGTCTTATGTCAGTACTGTACTCCTTTTTTAGAACTGTATAGTATCCCAATGTATAATATGGCATAATTTATTTTATTAACCTTGCATTGGTGGTTGTTAGGGTGCTCATGAAAGCAATGTGGCAAGGGATAACTTCCTACACACTTGCATGGAGATTGAGTGGATAAAAATTCTAGAAGTGTTGCATGGAGGAAATGTCCTTTTAATATGATTAATGTTAATAGATATCACCAAACTGCACTCCATAAAAATTATATACATTTATTTTTCTATAAGCGGTGTCTAAGAATGCCCATTTCTTTACACTTTTTACTGTCTTTCCTTGAACTTTCTTTGGCCAGTCCAACAGGTGCAAAATAGTACCGCAGTCTAGTTTTAATTTACTTTTTTCTTATTAGGAGTGAGAACATGCACCTTTTCATGTTTTATAAGTCATCTGTAGATTCTTTTATTGAATAGTTTTAGCAATGTGTTCATTATGAGACAAGAAAGCTCATAAAGTATAGGACATACACTTTGCACACTTACTTCTGCTCCACTGTCCACTACAGCTCTGTGCTTCTGTGTGTATCTCACATCCTAGAACAACTGGATTCCAACCAGACCTTGTAAACTGCCCAAGGAGGTGCACATACCTGGATCAATGAGATCCAGAGTACGCATGCTGTAGTACTTTCTACAGCTGTGCCCAATTCAGCATTGCTTCCATTATTATTCATGGTACTCACTGATCTTAGCCAACAGGCCATCGTACTCTTTTCTTTCTTTCTTTCTTTTTTTTTTTTTTTGAGACGGAGTTTCGCTCTTGTTGCCCAGGCTGGAGTACAATGTACAATGATGCGATCTCAGCTCACTGCCATCTCTGCCTCTCAGGTTCAAGAGATTTTCCTGCCTTAGCCTCCCGAGTGGCTGGGATTACAGACATGCACCACCACCAGTTAATTTTGTATTTTTAGTAAAGATGGGATTTCACCATGTTGGTCAGGCTAGTCTCAAACTTCTGACCTCAGGTGATCTGTCCGCCTCGGCCTCCCAAAGTGCTAGGATTTCAGGCATGAGCCACCGCGCCTGGCCCATAGCACTCCTTTTACTCATCCTGAGGCACAGCAGTTGTGCCAAGTATGATTACTTTAGCTTTGCCTTCTCTAATGATTTTCAATATCAATATGTGTCTCAGCACATATTTTCCAGTTTGCATTTGCAGCTAGAGTCCAGAGTTCAGATCCCAGGACTTTTTCTTGTAGGACCCATGCAGTCTCTATTTGGGGTTCTTCTGGTTTTATTCAGTACTATTGTATGAATTACCATGTCCTGACATCCTCGTAGATGTGGGTCCTCCAGTTCCTTCACTAAACACAGTACCTTTTCCCACAGTCTGCAGCAGGCACTCAATAAATGTTAATGTCTGCTCCTCTGCCACTATTTCCCTCAGAGCTCTTCAGAAAGACAACCTCTCTACCAATATTATGGGCAAAGAGAATGTTCCAGGAAGGGGATGGATGAAGAAACTGAGAAAACTGTAAGTGGGTGAGGGGTGAGGGTGTGGAGGGATGAGGGTATGCAGACCACTCCTATGAGAGGTGATGAGAGTCCCTTGAGGCTTCTTTTTCTGTGTATCTAATTTTTTCTTTCTTTCTTTTTTTTTTTTTTAAAGAAAAAGGGTCTATACCTTGATGTTGAGTAAATATGAACATACATTGTTCCCATTTGTACACCATCACGGTTCCTTATCTCCCTGATTGAATATTTTGTAAGTGCCTTCTAGTTAGTTGAGTATATGGCTATACCTGTAAATCATATGTGAATCATATCTCATTCCTACTTGAACTTAGTTGCTGAAGAAGAGTGACTTTGTCCTATGCACCTCTATAGTCCAACCCCTGCCTTGACCCAGACTTGGTACATGTCCTATTTCTAATGAATACTTGCTCAAATCAATAGCATACTCAAGAGTTGACCTTGATTTTACAGATATTGGTTTATCAATATCAAATGAAGGATTTTGTAATGGTGGCTATCATAGTATAAAGTAACACACGTTGTTTTCTGTTTCAGTAGTTAATTAAGGGATGTGACAAGGGAAGTATTGCATTATTCAAAAACAAATTGAGGCTAACTAACAACAGATGTTCCCAGGCTTTGGAGGTATACCAAAGATTTAATGAAACTGAGGTCATAAAATAACCAGTGTTGTTCTCCTCTACGAAAATGTTGTACAGGCCTGGGCACAGTGGCTTGTGCCTGTGATCCCAGCACTTTGAAAGATCAAGGTGGGAGGATCACTTGAGCCCAGGAATTCGAGACCAGCCTGGGCAACATAGGGAGATGCTTTCTCAACAAAAAATTTAAAAATTAATGGGCATAGTGGTACTCACCTGTAGTCCCAGCTACTCGGAAGACTGAGGAGGGAGGGATTGCCCGAGAACAGGAATTTGAGGCTGTAGTGACCTCTAATTGTGCCACTGCACTCCAGCTTGTGTGACAGAATGAGATTCTGTCTCAAAAAAAAAAAAATGTATATATAATATAGTACTTTTGCAAATGAACGGTTTAGCCTGAAAATGCACCATGAAACATTTTTTCCTTTCTCTCTAGTCTCAAGATGTAACCTTGAAGTTTACTACAGAAACACTTTTTTTTTCCTCCTTAGTCTTATAATATATCCTTGGAATATATTTTCTTTGAAACAACACATCCGTCCTTTTCTTAGCATACTCTCCTTTTCACCATGCACCTTTATCTAACTGTATGATAGTATCTAACTGTGTGTTTATTTAGAAGTTCTGGTGGCTAATCTTGGGATAATCTTGGAGACCCAGCTGCAATATTACAGAGACTACATCAAGTTGGTTAGTCTATAACCAGGCTTTTTTTTTTTTTTTTTTTTTTGAGACGGAGTCTTGCTCTGTCTCCCAGGCTGGAGTGCAGTGGCGCGATCTTGGCTCACTGCAAGCTCTGCCTCCTGGGTTCACGCCATTCTCCTGCCTCAGCCTCCTGAGTAGCTGGGACTACAAGAGCCCCCCAACCATGCCTGGCTAACTTTTTGTATTTTTAGTAGAGACAGGGTTTCACCATGTTAGCCAGGATGGTCCCGATCTCCTGACCTCGTGATCCCACTACCTTGGCCTGCCAAAGTGCTGGGATTACAGGCATGAGCCACCACGCCTGGCCAACCAGGCTATTTTTAAGATGTCACCAGGTCACACTGATAACCACCAGGACAATAAACAGACCCTGTACTCAGCACCACTCTTGCATAACTCTCATTCCTAGTTCTCCCTTTTAAGCTCCTCTCTCCAGCCTAAAGTTTGAAGCTGTTTCTTTAGTTCTGAGCTTGGCTGTTTCCCCACTGCTAGCCTTGGAATACAGTCATTTTCTTTCACTCCATCTTGTCTTCGTTACAGGCTTTGCAAGCAGGAAGCAATTGAGCCTACCTTTGGTTACACTTCGACAATTCTAAAAAAACTTCTCAGATAAAGAAAATCAATATGTCTATATCAAGAACAAAGATTGAATCTTCATTTTTCTGTATGTATGCAAGCGAATGTAAATGATTTTGTCATAATGCAACTGACTTCCTATCTAAAACTACAAAATATTAAAATTCCACAGTTGAGTTCCTTGCCTAATTTATTCAGCCACTTCTAAGAAAACAATAACTGAAAATGAAGGCTGTTTTTAAATTAATAACTATACCACTAATTATAACTAAAAATGAAGGCTGTTTTTAAATTTTATGTCATAATCTATTGATTCTGATGTTCCAAACATTAACTGTGTATACTTTCAGGCACATACACACACACACAAATCACACCAACAAATATAATAATTGTCTTTCCTCCAGTAGAAGAAACAGAGAAACAAGAAACAATTTCAACTTAATTTTCACCAATAATGATGAACTAGTTAGTGAAATGAAAGTAATGGCAAATGTGAAAAAAAGTCATTTTGCCATCATAAAGTTTGTGAAATAAAAAATAAGATTTCACAAAATCAGGCAGGTACCCTAGTTTTACATAATAATCTTTCAGAAAATTCAGAGAAAAAGCAATTTGGTTAGACTCTAAAAGGAAATACGGCTCAAGAAATAAAGGACATTAAGAAGACATTTTCATAACACAAATGATTCCAATAGGAATGAAATTGAGAGAATTACAAATGTGTAAGTTCAAATGGCTGTTCAAAAAGG
The DNA here is from genome assembly GCF_002776525.5 of Piliocolobus tephrosceles. Taxonomy (NCBI): domain Eukaryota; kingdom Metazoa; phylum Chordata; class Mammalia; order Primates; family Cercopithecidae; genus Piliocolobus; species Piliocolobus tephrosceles. The sequence continues at coordinate 55,219,810 of NC_045438.1, read as the reverse complement.
ATTTGTATATGCAATCGACATAAGTAAAAATGACCAAAAATGGTAAGGACAAGCCAGGAATAAATGAAACTTGTGCATGTTTCTAACGAAATAAAATAACTTGAAAATATACATGTGTAACAAGAATAAACTTGCTTGGGATTGGTGAAAATAATAACAGAATTAGGCAATTCCATTTAAATGTTAGAAAATTATCCTCAACTAAAGGACCATGATTAAAAAAGAATGTAGGTACAGGTTGCTTTAAATGCCTCCAGGTCTGCATTAAACTTATGAGAGGAAGCTACAGAATTTGCTGGTTGAATTGTTTAACAAATGAAATATCTTGACCTGTGGGCAGTGTGACTTGGAAAGGCAGGTCTCAGATAATTTACCATAGACTCTTCAGCCCTGGACAATAAAGCGAGTGAAGTTCCTGTTTTTATCATCCCTCTTTGCAAATGGCCAAAACTCTGCAACAGTGATTGCATCCCCTTCTGTCTCTGTTACATCCTCATTCAGCACAGGGAATGTCTTAGCATTCCCACTGTTACAACCTCTGAGAGCATCACAGTGCTGCACCTTCCCTCAGTGATGCAGTCCTCATTGCCATTCATGTAGCTAATGACCGAATCCAGGATCTCTTTGTTAATGTCTGCATAAGGGCCACTTCTTACCCTGATTGTCTCAGGTTGGGTTTCTTAGAAGTAGAACTTGAGGCGGGAGTTCTTGGGCAAGTGGTTTATGGAGGAAATGCTCTCAGGAAAAATCTACAAGGGAATGAAAGAAACAGGTTAGGAGAGAGGAAGAATATTCAAAAGGTTTGATTTTAGGAAAAGTCTAGCCTTACTTAGACTGATCTCCTGGGGAGTTCTGAGGTAAAAATCACACCACAGGGGTTTCTCATGTTGAGGCAAAGAGCACTGAAAGGCAACAATTGGCCGTCGACAAATCATAGGTGGAAGGGTTCATCCTTCCCAGACTGTTTTGGATAAAGTGACTTCTCTAGGCTAAGGGTAGTTCTTCAGATATATATAGCGAGATGCAGGAAAGAGCTATTAGCAAACAGTACTTAAAATGGCTGACAGATGTTGTAAGGGGGAAAATACTTATTTTCTCATCCATTGCAAGGTTTATAGCTGATACCCCATAACAAAAAACAGATTAACAATAGAATATAAATTTTATGTGACATGGAAACTTTCAGAAAAGACTGAAAAACCCAGGCAAAAATGTATTTTCATGGCCAGCTGTGCACAAGTATGATTTGAGGACAAAAAGGTATGATCGAATGGTAATAAACTAGGGGAAACTTAGCAAGGCCTGTTCAGATTCACCTGGGTCTCTGGGTATAGATCAGAATCCCTCTGCAAACAGGGTATTAGAACCTACCTTCAGGGTAGGTATTCAGAGAACTATTTTTCAGCCCACTTCAGGGGAGAAAGGTGGGAGAAAATCAGAGTGACTTTCCTGATTCTGCAGTTTTCCTAACTTTCCTCGGCTTAAAGTTTTCAACATGCCAAGGTGCCATACTTGGAGAGTATCATGTTCTGAGCCCCAGTAATGTTGGGAAAGAGGCCCAGGCCACATAGGAAGAGCACGTGTAGGAATTCCCAGTTAAGGTCAGAACGGATGACCAGCATCAACTTCCAGGCATGAATGAGTGAGCATTCAGAGGACTCCAGTCTCCAGCCCGCTTCTGCAGATGCTTCAAACGTCATGGAGCGAAGTAAGCTGTCCCTGATGTGCCCTCTCTAATTTCCTGACAGAATCCATAAGTATAATAAATGGCCATTATTCTGAGACTGAGTTTTGGCCTATGAGCAGATCTTGTTTTATTGCACTTTACTTTATTGTGCTTCACAGATACTGCATTTCTTTACAAATTGAAGGTTTGTGGAAACCCTGCAACTAGCACATCTATTGGCGCCATTTTTCTATCAGCATGTGCCCACTTCATGTCTCTGTGTGACATTTTTGTAATTTTCACAATGTTCAAATGTTTTCATTATTGTCATTTTTAAAGGTGATATTTGATGCTACTATTAGAGTCATTTAGGGGCACCATGAATCACCCCCACATAAGACTGCAAAACCTAATCGCTAAACATAGTATGTCTGACTGTTTCAACAACCAACCAATTTCTCCATCTCTCTCCCTCTTAAGACTTCTTATTTGCAGCAAAACAATACTGAAATGCAGCCAATTAATAACCCTGCAAAGGCCCCTAAGTTTTCAAGTCACATGTCTCTTATTTAAAATCAAAGCTAGAAATGATGAAGCTTAGTGAGGAAGGCATGTCAAAAGCCACAGTAGGCTAAAACCCAGGCCTCTTGTGCCAAACAGTTTAAGTCAAGTTATGAATACAAAGGAAAAGTTCTCGGAGAAAATTAAAATGTCACTTCAGTGAACACACAAATAATAAGAAAGTAAAACACCCTTATTGTTCATATGGAGAAAGTTTGAGTGATCTGGATAGAAGATCAAACCAACCACAACATTCTCTTAAGCAAAAGCCTAATCCAGAGCAAGGCCTTAACTCTCTTCACTTCTATGAAGGCTGAGAGAAATAAAAAGGCTACAGAATAAAAGTTTGAAGCTGGAAGAGATTGGTTCTTGAGGTTTAAGGAAAGAGGCCATCTCCATAACATAAATTTAAAAAGTGAGGGAGCAAATGATGATACGGAAGCTGCAACGAGTTATGTGGAAGATCTAGTGAATGTAATTGTTGAAGATGACTGCACAAAACAACAGATTTTCAGTGTGGATGAAAGAGTGTTTCATTAGAAGATGCCATCCAGGACTCGCACGGAGGAGAAGTCAATCCCTGGCTTCAAAGTTTGAAAAGACTGGCTGCCTCATTAGGGAACGAAGCTGATGACTCTAAGTTGAAGCTGGTGTTCATTGACCATTTCAAAATTCCTAAGGCCTTTAAGAATTATGCTAAATCTACTCAGCCTGAGCTCTATAAGTGGAATAACAACAGCCCGATGACAGCACATCTGTTTACAGCATGGTTTACTGAGTATTTTAAGTCCAATAATGAGACCCACTTCTTTTTTTTTTTAAGGATGGTATCTCGTTCTGTTGCCCAGGCTGGAGAGCAATGGTGTGATCTCGGCTCACTGCAACCTCTGCCTCCCAGGTTCAAGTGATTCTCCTTCCTCAGTCTCCCAAGTAGCTGGGATTACAGGCATGCACCACCACGCCCAGCTAATTTTTTGTATTTTTGGTAGAGACAGGGTCTCACCATGTTGGCCAGGCTGGTCTTGAACTCCTGACCACAAATGATCCACCCACCTCGGCCTCCCAAAGTGCTGGGATTACAGGCAGGAGCCATTGCACCTGGCCGAGACCCACTTCTCAGAAAAAAAAAGAAAAAAAATTCAAAATAGGTGCTCATTGACAATGCACCTCATAACCCAAGAGAACTAATGGAAATGTACAGGCAATTAATGTTGCTTTTATGCCTACTAAGACAAAATCCATTCTGTAGCCCATGGATCAAGGAATAATTTTGACTTTCAAGTCTTATTATATAGGAAACACATTTTGTAAGGCAGTAGCTTCTATAAATAGTAATTTCTCTGAAGGATCTGGGTAAAGTAAATTAAAAACTTTCTGGAAAGGATTTATTTTTCTAGATACCATTAAGAATTTGCCACATCCCCACTCCAGCCTTCAGCAACCACCCTGATCAGTCATAAATCATACTGAAGGCTCAGATGATAGTATTTTTTGGCAATAAGTTATATTCAAATTAAGGATGTACATTGGTTTTTGGACATTATGCTATTGAACACTTAACAGGCAGTAGTATAGTGTAAACATAACTTTTATATACACTGGAAAATAAAAACGAAATTTGTGTGACTCACTTTATTGTGCTATTTGCTTTATTGCGGTAATCTGAAACCAAATCTATAATATCCCCAATTTGTTGTAATGCTTGTAAATTATTGTGTGCCAGAGTAATTGAAAAGAATATGTAATATACTACGTATTTTACTTATTTATTGTTCCCCACTATAATATACTACGTATTTTACTTATTTATTGTTCCCCACTATAAGCTCTATGAAGACAGGATTTTTATACATTTTGTTTACAGATACGTGCCCAAGACCTCCCAGGCTGCCTAGAATGTAGTAGGCAAGTACTCAAATAAGTATTTGTTAACTGAAAGGATACACTGAAAAATTGTTTCTTATATTTCTGTGCTAGTTTGGTTGAATGTTGAATTCTAGGGTTTAAAATAATTCAATTTCACAGTTTCAGGTGTGTTTAATTACCTTCTCCTTCCCATTGCGACTAATGAGTAGTTTTGATGACCTCTAATACTCATTCTTTTGTAAAACTCCATTTGTCACGTGGAAGGTTTGATACTTTTTTTCTTATCCCTGGATTTATGAACATCTGAAATTTTACCATGTTATGAGATTTTCTTTTTCTTTTAGTTTAATCTCTTTGGTGATCAGAGGATGCAGTCTAAAGACTTATCTCCTTTGAGCTGCAGAAAATCATTTTCTAACTTTTCTCTGATTATAATATCTTCTTTTCTATTGGAAGGGCCTCTTAGAGTTTTCTGTGTCAAAATACCTTAGCTGGTTCTTCCCATGCTTTCTTTTACATGTTGTTTTTAAATTTGTGGAGAACTTATGTACAATATCTCTATAATCCCAACAGTCTCTGTAATAGCACCTTTAAAGCATCTTTCTCAAAACATTAACCACAGGGCAAGATTCCTTCTGCCAACTGAGAACTTGGCTGTCCCAGCTTTACCAAATCAATATTTCAGTTAGTAACTTTCGATCACCTCAAGGCTGACTCAGGTCTTTGTTCTTGTTTTACTTTGAGTTTGGATTATTTCTGGAATTACAATTCTACAGTAGTTGTTGCCTGAGATTTCCTTTACTCTTGTTCCTCTATCAACTTAACCTCATTTATTTTCTATCTTCCAGGATTCCTCAAAATTTTAGTCTTTCTAGTGTTGCTATTTATTACATTCTAATATTCTAATACATTTGTCCTTTAAAATATAAATAAATAAATAAATAAATATATTTATTTATTTATTTGTATATATATATGGAGGTAGTTTCTGCCAAATCTTTGTAAGAGGAGACCCTAGTGAGTGTGCTTGATTTGTTATTTTTAATCCAATCTCAATTTAATCACAAATCCTCTCACAAACTAGATGTTCTTACCCATTTCACAGAAAATTAGTGGACAAATTCAGTGTTAGGAAGATTTCTTATTTATTTATTTTTGAGATGGAATTTTGCTCTTGTTGACCAGGCTGGAGTGGAAGGGCACAGTCCCAGCTCACTGCAACCTCCGTTTCTCAGATTCAAGTAATTCTCCTGCCTCAGCCTCCCAAGTACCTGGGACTACAGGTACCCGCCACCACACCCAGCGAATTTTCGTATTTTTAATAGAGACAGGGTTTCACCATGTTGGCCAGGCTGATCTTGAACTCCTGACCTCAGGTGATCCATCCGCCTCGGGATCCCAGAGTGCTGGGATTACAGGCATGAGCCACCATGCCCAGCTGGAAGATTTTTAAAGGAAAGAAGTGTGAGAGAAGGCAACTCAATGGCCAAACAGTTTTATTTACAAGAATAAGCCTGCTAGGGGTCCCAGTGAGGAATCTGGCTGAGATCCTGAGAGCTTACAAGTTGAAGTTTTTATAATATAGTTTCTATAGGGGAGGGGTTGGGGAAGCACTGGCAGGTGGACACTGTAGGGGCCTGGGGAAGGATGCGGTAAGGGCCAGTGAGGCTTTGTTGTGGTCAGGATTGTGAAGCTCTGTTAAAGGCATGGGCGAGGTTGACCTTTGCTTTGTTTTTGGGAACACCTTCACCAAGGTAGGAAACACAGTCACCAATGTAGAAAAATGGTATCGCTATTGTCAATTCTCACACCTAGAACTTTAGACATTGCATTACAATTGTCTTTAATTAGCAATCCTCTTGACAGACATGCCATGAATGTTCTTTGGTTGTGTACAAAAGGGAGTTGGTAAAAAAGGAAAAAAACATGGGATGGCTGAAAGAATCAAAGGTAAAAATGAAGAACCAGTCTCAAAAAGTCAAGATGGGAAAAGCCCAGGGACATATGTATAGAACTAATAATGAAGCATCCTCCTGGGACATTTTAACCGAAAAGAATAAATATCTATTATTTTCAGGTTCTGTATTATTTTGCTGAAGATAGAAATCTCAGGGAGAGAGCTTAGGATTAGACTTAGTTTTGTTTAAGGATGCCATCTCTTCATTTGCAGGGGGAACATTGAGCTTTTCTGCCAAGACTGACTTGAGTTGCGAGCAAAGCAGATTGTCAAAGCAAAATCAGGGTGCTATTAGCAGACAAGGGACCTGATGTTGGATAGACAAACACAGCGGAACTCACTAGACATTAAAATTCCTTGGAGTCATGGGCTTACTTAATTACTTAACAGGCATTCTCAGAACTGGAACTGTGCTCAACGAACGCTGCAAATCAACAGTTACTGAATGAGGCTGCCCTAATTTGTACAGCCAGGCACTCTCATTACTGCACTCTGCCTTACTCCTATTGCCTACTATCATTGCACTCCTTTATATAAGGATCAAAGACTGTTTCCTTAAATTATTAAGCAGTATTCAACCAAGACTTTAACTGTTTTCTCTTTATCTTTAGGATAGTGACAGAATAATTGATGTGGTAAAATAGCTAGCTCATTCAGCAAAATTCCAGTAATAAGACTATTTGTGCAAAGGTCAATCTAAATTAGGGATGGCTTTATTATGAACTATTTTAATTCTAAATGTTTTGTGTTATTTTTATTAGAAGGATTATTGGTAAGGAACTCTTGCCAAATAGGATCCCTTAATGTCAATTTTAACTGAAGGGGCATTTGTAATCAACTCTTTCCAAATAGAGATGTTAAAGTTCCTGAAGCCATTTAGCCACTTTTAATCTTTTAAAGAAGTCAAGTACCTTATAATATCATTTTTAATTTGTTTTGTAAATGCTTTTTTCGAGCTCATCTATAAATTTCAACCTCTCTAGTTAGATAACTATAAATTTTATTTTGGTTTGTGCTGAGTACATGAAAAGAATTTTGCAACTATGACACAGATATAGAAGCAGCAGTTCTATGACCTTAAAACAAGTAACAGACAGCATAAGCCTGTCTGACTCAGGGAAAAATGTCTGAATTATATTTAATAGTGACAATTCTGGAGACTATTTCATTTTACCAACAATTTTAAAACTAACTTTATTTATCAAATTATCTTAGCTCACAGAGAGCTAAAGTCCTAGTCCAGGTTCAGGCCCACTCTACATAGTTACCTCCAGTGCCACAGTGCATGGCCACAGCTTGCAGGCATTCCACAACTCCAGGAGGCATCACTGACAAGCAGGGCTTACCACATACTTTCAGCCTTAATGTGTTTCTTTTTCAATCCTTGACATTCTTGGAACAGTAATTCTTCACCACAAAAGTGACTAAATGTAACAAAATAATGTAAAAAATAATGAACACCTACTGTGTGTTAGATACTCTTCTAGGTTCTGGCAATGCAGTGGTTAATATTACATGGTCTGACTTCATGGAGCTTAGAGTCTCATGGGAAAATGTTTCTCTACATAACCAATTATCTTCTTGCATTTAGAGTTTTATTATGATACTAAACAAACTGTATATTTTTAGAAACTCATCTATTACAAAGAAGTATACATATTAGTTAGAAAATCAAACAGTTCAACATCTCTGTACCAGTGTTGTCCAGTAGAACTTTCGGCATTGATAGAAAAGTCCTCTGTGTGGGCAGTCCAATAAAGTAGACACTAGGCACATGTGACTATTAAAAATTTTAAATGTAGGCTGGGCACGGTGGCTCACACCTGTAATCCCAGCACTTTGAGAGGCCAAGGTGGGCAGATCACGAGGTCAGGAGATCGAGACAATCCTGGCTAACACGGTGAAACCCCTTCTCTACTAAAAGTACAAAAAATTTAGCCAGGCGTGGCAGCGGGCACCTGTAGTCCCAGCTACTTGGGACGCTGAGGCAGGAGAATGGCGTGAACCCCAGAGGAGGTGCCTGCAGTGAGCCAAGATCGTGCCACTGCACTCCAGCCTGGGCAACAGAGTGAGACTCCATCTCAAAAAAAAAAAAAAGAAGAAAAGTAAAAGAAAATTTTAAATGTAGCTAGTAGCTAGTGGAAGAGGAGTTGAATTTTATTTTTTTCATTTCTCTTTTTTATTGATACATAATATTTGTATCTATTTATGGGGTACATGTGATATTTTGTTACATGCATAGAGTATGTAATGATTAAGTCAGGATATTTGGGAAATCTATCACCTCAAGCATTTTTCTTTTCTGTGTGTTGGGAACATTTCAAGTCCTCTCTTCTAGCTATTTTGAAATATACAGTGCACTGTTGTTAACCATGGTTACTGTACTCTGCTGTCAAACATTATAACTTATTTCTCCTATATAACTGTATCTAATTGTATGTTTGTTTGTACCCATGAACCAATCTCTCTTCATTCTTACGCTGACCCGCCCTCCACACCATTCACAGCCTCTGGTATCTATCATTCTACCCTTTATCTCCATGAGATCTAAATTTTTAGAGACCACATGTGAGTGAAAACATGCAATATTTGTCTTTCTGTCCCTAGCTGATTTTACTTAACTTAATGATCTCTAGTTCTATCCATATTGCAGCAAATAACATAGATTTTGTTCCTTTTTATGGCAAAATAGTATCCTGTTATGTATATTTATCACATTCTCTTTATTCATTTGTCTGTTGACAGACACTTGGGTTGATTCCATACTTTCACTATTGTGAATAGTGCTGCAATGAGCATGCAGGTATTCCTCTGATATACTGATTTCTCTTCCTGTGGATAACTACCCAGTAGTGAAATTGCTGAATCATATGGTAGTTCTAATTTTAGTTGTCTGAAAAATCTCCATATCCTTTCCCATAGTGGCTGTACTAATTTCATTCCCACCAACAATGTGTAAGAGTTCTCTTTTATCTGCATCCTCACTAGCATCTGTTATTATTTTTCTGACTTTTTAATCATAGCCATATATTTGTATAGTTTCTGAACTTCCTCTTGTTATTTATTTCTAGTTTCATTTCATTGTGGTCTGAGAAGATACTTGATATAATTTTGATTTTTAAAAATTGTTAAGACTTGTTTTGCATCCTAACATATGGTCTGTTCTGGAGAATGTTCCATGTGCTAATGAGAACGATGTGTATTCTGTACACATTGGATGAAATGTTCTGTAAATATCTGCTAGGTCCATTTGGTTTAACGTGAAGTTTAAATTGCATGTTTCTTTCTTAATCTTGTGTCTACACAATCTAATTCTGAGAATAGGGTGTTGAAGTTTCCAGCTATTACTGTGTTGAAGTCTACCTCTCTTTTTAGATCTAATAATATTTGCTTTATGTATCTGAGTGCTCCAGTGCTGTGTGTATATGTTTAGATGGATATATCCTCTTACAGAATTGGTCCCTTTATCATTATATAATGACCTTCTTTGTCTCTTTTTACTGTTTTCGACTTAAAGTTTATTTAGTCTGATATAAGAATAGCATAAGTATAGTAATTCCCACTTGCTTTTGGTTTCCATTTGCATAAAATACCTTTCTTTCATCCTTTTTCTTTCAGTGTGTATGTGTCTTTATGAGTGAGTTGAGTTCCTCGTAGGCAGCATGTAACTAATTGGGTTATGTTTGTACATCCATCCAGCTCTTCTATATATTTTAAGTGGAAAGTTTAATTTGTTTATATTCAAGGTTCTTACTGATAGTGAGGTCTTATTCTCACCATTTTATTAATTGATTTCTGGTAGTTTTTTTGTATCGTTTATTCCTTTCTCTCTTATTGTTTATCATGTGGTTTGGTGGTTTTCTCTAGTGGTAACATTTGAGTCCCTTGTCTTCCTTATTTGTGTGTTTATTCTACCAGGGGCTTCTATGCTGTTATGTGTTTTCCTGAGTGTAGATATCATCTTTCACTTCTAGGCATAGGACTTCCTTAAGTATTTCTTGTAGGGCCAGTCTAGTGATTAATTTCCTCTGCTTTTGCTTGTCTAGGAAAGATTTTATTTCTCCTTCATGTAAAGGAAAACTTTCCTGAGTAAACTGTTCTTGGCTGGCAGTTTTTCTCTTTCAGCACTTTGAATATATCATCCTAGTCTCTCCTGACCTGTAAGATATCTGCTGAGAAATCTGTTTAGTCTGATGGGATTCCCTTGTAAATGTCTAGAGGCTTTTCTCTTGCTGTTTTCTTTTTGACTTTTGACATTTGACTCTCATTGTGCCATAGAAAAGAACCTTTTGAATTGTAACTATTTGGGGATCTCTGAGCTTCTTGTGTCTGTATGTCTAAACCTCTGGATAGACCTGGGAAGTTTCCAGCTATTATTTCATTAAATAGGTTTTCTCTCCCTTTCGTTTTCTCTTCTCCTTTGGGGGCACTGAAAATTTGAATGTTTGGTCACTTTGTGGTGCCTCATATGTCACATTGGTTTTGTTCATTCTGCTTTATTATTTAAAAAATTATTTTTCTGATTGGGTTATTGCATAAGATTTGTCTCAAGCTTTAAAATTCTTTATTCCAGTTGATCTAGTGCATTATCAAAGCTTATGAACATATTTTATATTTCATTCAATGAATACTTTAGTTCTAGAATTTATGTTCGGTTCTTTTTTATGATATCTATCTCTTTGGTACATTGCTCATTTGTATATTGATTTTTAAAAAATGTCTTTGTATCATTTTTCTGAGTTCTCATATCTAATTGAGCTTCTTTAATATCATGATTTTTAATTGTTTTTCTGGGACTTCTTGAATTTTTTAATTGAAATCTATTGCTGGAGAATTGTTGCATTCCTTTGGAGGCATCGTATTTCCTTGTCCGTCCTTCCTTTTTCTCCCCCTTCTTCCTTTCCCTTCCCTTCCCTTTCATTCCCCCCTTTCCCTTCCCTTTCTCCTTTCCTTTCTTTTCCTCTCCTCTCCTCTCCTTTCCTTTCTTTTTGTGTGTATGTTATTACATTGATATCTGCTCATCTGGTGTGACAGTTGCTTTCTCCAGTTTCTTGAATTTACTTTCATAGGGGAGGGCTTTTTGCTAAAGATGTATCAGTAGTGTTGGTTGGATAAGGCACTTTGGTTCTGACTGTGGGTGCAGGCAGTAGGGAAGTCTCCATGTGTTTTCTTCAGCTGTAAACAGTGTCAGTGGGGTCATCAATTTCCCCAGTGGCTTAAGGTATGGTTCGTAGAGGCCATGGCGAAGTTTTTATGGGAATAAAGATGCCAGGTGGACCAGTCATCAGGCCTCAGTAGTGGCAGCCGCAGGCTGAGCACGGTCATCCTTGGTTCTCCAAGAGGCATAGAATGGCACTGGTGTTAGTAAGTCCAGGTTGGCTAATTCTTGGGTCTCCAGGCAGCTTTCTTGGGTTGTGGTAGTGCCAGTGAGCCAGTTGGGTGAGTGGATCTTTGGGCTCGCAAGCGGTAGATGTGGCATGGGCAATGGCAGTAGCCGTGGCATGACAGCACTATGACTCCCAAGCAGTTTATGCTAGTGTTGGTAGTGGCTGCAATGAGATTTTGCACCAGTCCCCAGCCCCACAGTTGATGCATATGGGTGGGTGCCAGCTGTGGTGGTAGTGACAGGTTGGGTGGGCTTGACCCCAGTTCCTCAAGATAAATGTTCAGGTGCCAATCATAGTAGGCAAGGCTGAGCAATCCCCAGATGTCCTCGGCACCCTAGGTGGTATGTGTAGGCACTGGCTGTAGTAGGCAGGGGAGGAGCGATTCCTAGGCTTCTGGTAGAATGCACGGGTGGGGGTGGCTGTGGCCATGCTGCAGCCCTGTTACAGGGGAGGAGGGTGGGTTACTTTCAGTGACAACAGTCAAAGGCAAGCAGGTGGAGGGCAAGCACTGTGCTCTTCCTTTAGCTCCAGCAGCAGTAGCCTACAGTGGTCGCTGCTGTGGGTGGGAGAGTCTGCCCTTGGGGCACATGAAAATGTGTAGTGGCTCTACTGCTGAGGGTAGTGGGGTTGTTACCAACGATTCCCACTATGACCCTCATGGCAACCCAGCATGTTGTGGAAGTGAATGAAACTCAGGGGATGTGGAGGTGTGGGGTCTGTTGAGCCTCTAGCAGAATGCAGGGTGGAGAGGGCTAGGATCTCAAAAGGCACTTTGCTGCAACTGCTTAGGACTTAAGGGGTGTGTGGGCCCAAGCATGAACTCCTTTCCCGGAGCAGTGTTGTTGTTCAGTGTCCAGGTAGCTCCCTATGTTAGTCTCAGGGCCTGTGAGGGTTGAGCGGCAATTCTGTGGCTAGGATTGTGGGAATCTAGGAGGCTGGAATTGATGTAAAGTTTTTTTTTTTTTCTTTTTATTTTGAGATGGAGTCTCGCTCTGTCACCCAGGCTGGAGTGCAGTGGCATGATCTCAGCTCACTGCAAGCACCACCTCCCGGGTTCACGCCATTCTCCTGCCTCAGCCTCCCAAGCAGCTGGGATTTCTAGCTCTAGACTTCAGTGAAGCAAAAGTGAATTCATGTCTTCCTCTACAACAAAGGGATTTAGGAAAAAATATGAGTGTCATGCAATGAAACAAAATAACTCATAATTTGAAATATTTAGAATGGTTATGAGACTAAATCTAAGTAATACATAGTACAAAATAATTTTGGTCCTTAAATTTTTAATGTATATCCAGAAAAAGTATCCTAAAACATGTAATTTATTTATGTAAGACCAACTTCTAGTAAATTTTTTCAACATTATTATGCATTCAGTAAGACATGGAAATGAGTGAAGTTATTTGAATTATAAACCATATGAGGTGACAAGGCTCTAAGCATCATCCCAGTATAAATGAGAAAACTGAGGTGTAGGGAGATTGAAAAACTTGCTTGAAATTTGTACAGACAGGCTTCAGGGTGGTGAGATCATATTCTCCCATCATGTCTCTCTTTATTAGACGTATGGATTGTAAAGCTTAGTGCCTTATTCTCTACTTTTCCACACTACTTTGCCTCATATTTATAGAACATTTTAATAATTGTCTTTGGATTTGTAAGCCAAACATGAAGTTTTAAAATATGCTAGTTGAATAAATTCAAAAATTATTTTTTTAAACATTGTGGCACCAAAATGCTTACTCTTAGCTTGGGTTCCCCACTACCCCATACTAAACCTAAACCTACACAAATACTGATTTGCTAGCAAGCATAATGACTACATTAAGAAACATGTTTACTTTTGTAAACTACGGGATTTTTTAGGCTTAAGGGTTTAATTGAACTATGTAGGGAATTAGAAAAACATGTGAAACCTGCCTGTATCTTTAAACTTTAAGGAGTCACTCGTTTTTAGCTGCAACTTATACTACCTAATTGAAAATACAAGTAAACCAATCAATTATCCAGTTTGAGAAGACAGATTGAAAAGAGATACGAAAATAATTTAACATTGTAGTCAAGTACTAACAGTGCTTAGGAAATATAGATTGCTCATTTGGCAATAGTTCAGTTAAAAAAAATAAGATTTAAAATAGTATTACAGTAATTCCTCGTTATTCATGGGGGATACATTGTAAGCCTCCAGTGGATGCCTAAAATTGCAGATGGTGCTGAGCCCTATAGATACTATGTTTTTTTCTTATACATACATCTCTAGGATAAAGTTTAATTTATAAATTAGGCACAGTAAGAGGGTAACAATAATAATATAGTAGAACAATTATAACATTATGCTATAATACAGTTATGTGGTTGGATATGGTGGCTCACACCTGTAATCCCAGCACTTTGGGAGGCTGAGGTGGGTGGATCACCTGAGGTCAGGAGTTCAAGATCAGCCTGGCCAACATGGTGAAACCCCATCTCTACTAAAAGTACAAAAATTAGCCGGACGTGGTGGCAGGCGCCTGTAATTCCAGCTACCTGGGAGGCTGAGACAGGAGAATCACTTGAACCCAGGAGGCGGAGGTTGCTGTGAGCTGAGATCGCGTCATCACACTCCAACCTGAGGGACAAGAGCAAGACTTCATCTCAAAAATAAATACGTTAATTAATTAAATAAAAGTTATGTGAATGTGGTGTCTCTTTCTTAGAATATCTGCCATAAGTAATATTTCCAGATTCCTGTTGACCCTGGGTAACTGAAACTATGGAAAGAAGAACCACAGATGAGGTAGTCTACTATATACGTTTTCTCATTTTTTTTTCTTTAAAAGAGAATCATATAGATTATTTACAGGATGATGCCTAGCACATTATGACCAGCTGGAAAACAGATGCAACTGGAAGCCTTGATTCTTAGTTTCAAGGTCAGGAGCCAAATTTGCCAATTTTATCATAGTAATAAAAATGATATGATTGAAGATTGAGACATTTGGTATTGTTACCAAAACACCTGGGGGTTGGTCTCGGTCCTGCTGCTGGCCACACAGAAAGCCAATCACTAAGGCACCGAGTACTACCAAGGAAGGAAAGTAGACAAAGAAGGCAGCTTTAGTCAGGTGCCGCAGTCGAGGAGATGGGAGTCCTAAATCCCTCTCCCTAACTGACTAAAAGTAGGGATTTATATAGTGGGAGGAAATGTAACAATGTGTAAGGAAACAGGAACTAGGAAGGGGTAATGGAGCACTCATGATGAATGAGGGGTCTCTCATCTCATTGTCTGGATGTGGTGATGTGGTGAGTTTCAGTTCTTTGATACTTTTTTATTTGAGCAGCCTGAAGGTCTTTTTCTGAGGAAGGAACAGAGATAAAACAAATACAAGTTTCAAGCTTTAAGACCAGAAGGGTCAATTTCTGTGTTTATTTAAAAAACAACCAAACAAAAAAATTATCTATGGGTCTATTGGGTGGGTTTCAGCATTACCTCTAACAAGGATCTCCTGCTTTGGTACAACCAAGAACAATACAATCTTATTAATGTTTTAGAGAGCTGATATTTAGGAAATCAATGACATGGAATGTTTAGAAGGATTTTTGGTAGGCACATGCTTAAAGACCCTGCTCATTGGCTAGTAGGTGAATATCTGAGGAAAGAAATAATGTGTCTTGAGAGAGGATTAACTACAGCCTTTTAAAAATTCATTGAGATGATAAATTGCCTTCTTTCTCATTCAGATACGGTAGCAGGTTATCTGTGTTCTAATTTCGAGGGGTGGCCTTTATCATTTCTAGCAACCAGTACAAAACATGTGATTACAGCCTCACAGAAAGGAGAGGTCATAGCCTCTGAACAACGCAACTTAGGTCAAATTCAGGTTCTTTCATTTTCTATCTGACATTAGCAATTTACCTTTCTAAGAAGCAGTCTACTCAACTCTCAGTTGTAATAATATCACACATGTTGGAATGATTGTGAAGAACAAGTATATAAATTTATGTAAAGCATTTAGCACAGTTGTGACTGTCTAGAATAGAGGAAATCCTTAGCTGAGTGTGATCAAAGGGACACCATTTCAGGTTCTTTTCTTTGTTATTCTATAACTTTCCCAATTCTCAAGTGGAAGTTAATGCCAGAGTTTCATATATATTAATTTTGGTTTACAGCATATGATTATATTTTAATTATATATTAAGTAGACTGAAAAGTTTATGTCATGCATTATTCTCAATCATTCTATTGCTTAATTGCCCTTACAAAACCTTGAGTTAAAAAATTCCTCTAAATATTTTTAAAGACAGGTTTTTAGACCAATTCAAACCGGCTGACCATTTAAATTAAAAAAAAAAAAAAAAAGAAATTGTATCGCCCAGATTGTATAGGTCATGTAGGCAGTGCTTCTTTCAGAAAGACAACCGAATGAGGTTTATTGCTTTTTAGACTTGCTATGGGTTAGCAACATGTTTCATTGACTGTAAAAGCTATCCAGGTTTGCCGAACAACAAACATCTGCTGTCTTTCTGAAGGCAGCATCTTGATGACCATATGTTACAGCTTTGTTGTTACAGAGTCAAATCAGCTTGTTATTCTAAAATCTGGTTGTATGAGCCTCAGTGAGTCACTTAACATCTCTGGCTTTGGTTTTCTTGCCTAAAAATGATTGTTCAGAGAATTAAATAAGTGTGTATGTGTGTGCGTGTGTGTGTGTGTGTGTGTGTACATATATATGTATATCTGTATCTCTCTCTCTATATATATATCTCCTAATATAATATTTAACCCATATTGAACACAGTAAGTGGTACTCATTTTTAATAACTTTATGGAAACAAATGATGTATGATAAAACTCACCCATTCGAAGCATGCATTTCAGTCATTTTTGGTATGTTAGCAGAGTTTTGCAACCATCAATCACAATTAATTTTAGATCATTTTTATCACCTTCCAAAAAACTCTCACACACCCATTAGCATTCACTCCCCTTTCCCCACTAGTGCCTACTCTTCCCCTTCCCCAAGCTCTAGGCAAGCAGTAATCTACTTTTTTCCCCTATAGAGCCATCTAGTGTGGACATTTCATATAAACAGAATTATGCAGTACATGTTCCTGTGTGATTGTTTTCTTTTCTATTTAGCAAAATGTTTTCAAGTTTCAGCCATGTTTTACAGCGTATCATATCATATCGTTTTATTCTCAATCATTATATGACTATACCACATTTTGTTCATTCGCTCATCAGTTTATTTGGGTTGTTTCTGCTTTATGACTGTTGCGAGTAATGCTGCAATAAACATTCATGTCTAAAGTTTTTGTGTGGACACATGTTCTTACTTCTCTTGTGTACCTAGGAGTAGATACACAAGGTTACTCTATGCTTACCTTTGTGAGGAACTGCCAAATGGCTTTCCAAAGTGGCTGTACCATCGGCACCCATTTTTGATTTCTTGAGCATGATAATTCTCTGGTGAGAATAAAGTGAGGAATACATCACATTTGAGGTACTTCTAGAGCTGGAGTAAATGATGCATCCTCAGATATCATCCAATAAATTCTAGTTTTCCTAACGTTTGCTGGGAGGCTTGCTGGAATTGAGTTGCTACTAAGAAGCCATTCATTTTTATCTCTAACTCCTAGAAGAACAAGAACATCAGCCCTTAGTGAGCCAGTTTTAGAGTTAGCAGAATATTACTGACTTTGAAGAAAATTAGGTCTTTTAAAAATATCAACTTGTGGTGTCAGAGAAGCATCAGAAAGCAAAAACATATAAATTGCCTTTTATTAAAATAAGAACCAATAAGGTGGTGAAATAATCTATCTGGAGATGACTATTTGGATGGTAGACTATAGTACCAGGTGAAAGAAAGGCAAATTCTAAAAGCTTTTAGCAAACCAGAACAACGGTAGCAACCCATAGGAAATATTATGGGGGTATGGAATAACCTGCTTGCTTTTAAATAATTTCTTCTGTATGACCACACAGCTCTATATTTGATGTGATGATTATTGAGTCAAATACAATTCATGTCATTAACATCCCCAACTAACATGGGCAGCTGGAACTCAGCTGAGGACAGTCCTTGTCAAATCACTTATTTCCACATTAGCAATAAGGTTAATTAAGTGAAAGTTACTTATATTTGAAGGCATGCAGTTAAAGACATTGCTACGGTTTACAATCAATGATTTAAAAAACTTTCACTTAGTGTTAGAGAAAACAGTCAACTTTATTTTTCAGAGTGCCGTGTTATTTACTTTAAGCTCAGAGATAAGTGTTTTAATCTTGTTCGTTGCCTGTTATAAACTCCTATAAAACAACTCATTGAGTTAAATTGGTGTGAAAATATGATGAGGTTCAAGCCAGAAATCAGACTGAATAGTTGGCTGAAAAGCTTCCACACTCGCTGTACTCACTCCGTGACCCTGTATGTAGTGGGTTAAATTTCCACAATAATTTAAGGGTCATTGGACACCTTCATTACATTTTTCCTTTATAAAGACAAATGTACTTGCAAACAGCTTTTATGCAATTGACAAAGAACTGCTGGTAGAACCTGAAGCAGAAGCAAGCACGCCATCTGTTTTTATTTTTGAATAAATAAGCAGAGCACTGTACAGTAAAAATAAGTAGAGGATAAACGAATGCACACAGTCATTTAAGCTGCAGTGAAGTCTGTTAGTTCTTTTGGCATGTCATTAGTCAAAGTCAGGGAATTTCGATTGAAGGGGTATTTGTATTAAATAAGGAAAGTAGTTTACAGACCAAGCAATCCATTAATGTCATGGAACAAAGGAAAATTATATGCTCTGCACAAAATATTTCTGAAAAGGCAATTCAGGCCACAGAAGAACTTCGATAATGCATTCAACATTTCAGAAGCTTTGCCATTTCACAGACTATGACTTCAGCCACAGCTACACATCACTTACTGGTGTGGGAGAAACTTTAGTGATAGCAACTCCAGAGCTACAAAATTTTAATAAGCTAACTCATGCCTCAAGAGAGCTTGATAAATCAAGATTATATGAATATACCACCACTATGAGGTCAATGCTACAATTAAAACCCAATGAAATGCAGTGATATCTTTGATATAATTATTAGCCTGTAAGTGGCCCATATGTAATGGGACAGCATCCCGGACTTAACAATAACACCATTAATTTAAAACAGAGAGGTCAAAATGATTAGACTTTGTTGAGTAGCAGAGAAAACAGAAAAATATAAAAACTTTTAGAAAAGATGATTCTTATTTTGGGGGGGCTGGAAGTATGCAGCGTTGATCTTATATCCCTCCAATTTGTTGAAACATGGAACATGGAATAGTAACACAAAAATATCAAAACACAACTGTCCAGGTTCCCAGGACATTTGTCAGTCCTACATATTCAGACACTGTATCATATGAACTGTGGTACAGTCACAAGATAGCACAATCTGAACAGTTGTGAAATCAGAGGAAGCCTGCTGTTACCTTCACATGGTGAATCTGCTGAGTGTCAGGAGACATCAGACACAAGGTCACCTAGGAGGGCAACATTGGAGATACTTCCAGGGGTCCTGGCACTGAGAGTTTCTTGGGGGAATAACTTGGCAACTGATTAACTTGGAGATAATCAGCAACTCCATTTTATCTTGGATGTCTTATGATATGAAATCTATCTTTTCAATTATAGTGTCCAAAACCCACCTATTAAATGTTTGTAAAGCACTTAGAATAATGAGTGACACAGATCATGCTACGCATGTGTTTATTGGAAAAGTATGCTTTCAGTTTTATAGCTCCCAACAAATACTAACTCTCATGTTAGAAAAGGGGATATGAGTGGCAGGACAGCATATGGAGCTTAGTGACTTGTTTATTAGAACCTCCAGGAGATTCTGAGATGTGGCTCATTTGATAATTCATTATGACTCACTGCGATTGGGAAGGCGAGATGACATTACACAACAGAACCCTTGGCAGGTCCAGATGCCAATTTCCTTTAGCGATGTGCATAATCCATGCTAATCTTTAAACATGACCATTTAATTCAGGGTGACAAAGCATGATATTGACTGCTTAGATCAATGTTCTTTTCACAAATCTCTTACCTTTATGGAAGACAAACAGAGAACCATTGTTAGAAGAAACAGTCTCTGGAAATTCATGATTTATGAATAAGAGATGCCAAATTGTGTCTCTTGTGACAGATGTTTAAAATGGAAGTATGAGCCTTATGAGGTATATTGAGGTGAATTCTATCTTCAGAAGTTCCTCCTCTAAAATGTTCCTTCAGAACAAAACAGATTTTATAACCAAGCTTCCTTGTTTGTATCTCTTGAAATATCATCCTAAACCTTTTAACAAGAATGGTCTAAAAGTGGCTGATGATTTCATCAACATCATAATTATATTAGGGTTCTCTAGAGGGACAAAACTAATAAGATATATATGTATACACACATACACACACACACACACACATATATATGCACACATACATACACACACACACACATATATATATATATACATTTGTCTAAACCCATAGAGCATACAAGTATACTCTTATGTAAACTGTAGACTTTGGGAGATGATGTGTCGGTGTACATTCATCAGTTGAACAAATGCGCCAGTCTGGTGGTGATTCTTTTTTAAGTTCAATTATTTTAAGTTCTGGGGTACATATGTAGAATGTACAGGTTTGTTACATGGGTAAATGTGTATATATATGTATATATATATGGGGAGTTTATTAAGGAGTAAACTCACAAGATCACAAGGTCCCACAATAGGCTGTTTGCAAGCTGAGGTTCAAGCAAGCCAGTTCGAGTCCCAGAACTGAAGAACTTGAAGTCTGATGTTCGAGGATGGGAAGCATCCAGCACAGGAGAAGGATATAGGCTGGGAGGCTAAGCTAGTCTAGTCTTTTCAAAGTTTTCTGCCTGGTTTATATCCTAGTCACACTGGCAGCTGATTAGATGGTGCCCACACAAATTAAGAGTGGACCTCCCTTTCCCAGTCCACTGACCCAAATGTTAATCTCCTTTGGCAAAACCCTCACAGACACACCCAGGATCAATACTTTGTATCCTTCAATCCAATCAAGTTGACACTCAGTATTAACCATCATAATAATCAACTAACATGTAATCAAAATGTAAATTCATGTCATACAAGGCAAACATTATTTTGTAAGCCCTTACTTTTCATTTACACAACTGTTTCTGAAAAACAGATTTTATTTGTTTAGAGCAGTGTTATGCACATAGCAATATTGAGTAAACAGTGCAGAGATTTCCCATATACTCCCTGCCCCTACATATGCACAGCCTTCCAGACTATAAACGTCATCATCAGAGTACATTTACACCATGGAATACTATGCAGCTATAAAAAGGAATGAGATCATGTCCTTTGAAGTAACATAAATGGAGCTGGAGGCCATTATTCTTAGCAAACTAACTCAGGAACAGAAAACCTAATACTGCATGTTCTCACTTATAAGTGGAACTAAATTATGAGAACACACGGACACATTGAGGAAAACAACACACTCTGAGGCCTGTTAGAGGGTGGGGCATGGAAGGAGGGAGAGGGTCGGGAAGAATAGTTAGTGGATGCTGGGCTTAATAGTTGGATGATGGGATTATCTGTGCAGCAAACCACCATGGCACACGTTTACCTACGTAACAAGCCTGTGTATTCTGCCTATGTACCCCAGAACTTAAAATAATTGAACTTAAAAAAAAATCACCACCAGACTGGCACATTTGTTCAACTGATGAATGTACACCGACACATCATCACCCAAAGTCTACAGTTTACGTAAGAGTACACTTGTATGCTCTACAGGTTTGGACAAATGTATGATGATGCGTATCCACCCTTACAGTATCATACAGAGTGGTTTCACTGCCCTAAAAATTCTCTGTGCTCCATGTACTCAATCCTCCCTCCTCTGAACTCCTGGCAACCACTGATCTTTTTACCGTCTCCGTTGTTTTGTCTTTCTCAGAATGTCATCGAGTCGGAATCCTGCAGTATGTAGCCCTTTCAGATGACTTTCTTCTTTTGTTATGTGCATTTAAGTTTCTCCCATGTTTTTCATAGATTGATAGCTAATTTCTTCTTAGTGCTGAATACTATTCCCCTTTTTGGTTGTACTATAGTTTAGTTATCCATTCACCTATTGGAGGACGTCTTAGTTACTTTCCAGTTTGGGCAATTATGAATAGAACTGCTGTAAACATCTGTGTGCAGGTTTTTTTTTTTTTTGTGGACATACATTTTCAACCAATTTGAGGAAAGTGAAAAGAGCACAATTGCTGGAATGTGTGATAAGACTATGTTTATTTTTGTAAGAAATTGCCAAACTGTCTTCCAAAGTGGCTGAGTCATCTTGCATTCTCATCAGCAGTGAAGGAGAGTTCTTGCTGCCATATCCTTTTGCAGCATTTGGTGTTGTCAGTACACACTTTCAAATATAATACTAGGTAATCAAATATAATATTGGTTTCTGAAGTTATCAAGACACTCTGACTAGTTAGGTTGCTGTCTCTTTCTCTCTGAAGCTGCAAATTTTGTCCAGGAATACAATACTCTGAGAGAAAAGCTGCTATACTTCCTTGCAGAAATTCATTCTTTACAATACTTATTGAGGTGAGTTTACTATATAATGATGCCATTGTTACAGTGAGCTACATATATCGTCCATGATAGTCATTCACCAATGCAATATTCATTGAAATAAGTATCGAATGAGCACTAATATATAACAGATCCACAGATCCTCTGCTAGGCACTGGAGGTACAAGAGTGGACAAAAGTATTACAGTCTCTCCCTTTAGGAGCTTACAATTTAATGGTAAAGAAAGGTTTTAATCAAATAATCACACCAATGAACCTATAACTAAAAGTGGAATACGTTATATGAAGAATAGTGCAGGAAGTGAAGAAGGTATATAATAAGGAGATCTGACCTAGTTTGAGAGCATGTGGTGTATGGCAGGGGAGGAGGATGGGTAAACGTCCTGGGACACTTCCCAGACAGAGTGGTGATTGAGCTTAAATATGAAGGATGAGAAATAATTTAGTGAATATTGCCATATTCCTCCCAGTTTCTCTCTTCAGAGCCCATGCACCCATCTCCCACTTGCTGATGGTTGGCAGCTGTGTCCTTCACTGGACATTGCCCTCAGCCTCTGGGAACTGTATTGCTCAAGCTTATAGCTCCTCCTGCTTGCAGGGAGCATTCTGTGGCCAACAATGAAAGTGAAAATGCTAAGACCCTACCCCATACCTATTTGAGACAACGTTGAAGGAGCTTCCCATTTCCACATCTTCTCTTAAGTGTGTCTGAGGTCTCAGTGGCAACTGCATTGTAGGTCAGAATTTCCCTCTGCCCAATCCCTCTGGTTTTACTTCCTTGCAGCTGTACCTCCTGAGATCACTTCTCAATATATTTCAGCACACAATTCTCTGCCTCAAAGGCAGGTGAAGGCGGGTAATGGTATCAGTCCTAGGAAGCAGAATCTAACTTGGAATTTGGGAGATGGATCACTTGCCAGCTGTATGGCAATAGGACCCTATCGCTGGTGGCAGGTGGTGTTTGAATTGCTCCTGGCATGTTGCAGTGATGGGACTATTAAAATTTTCACCTGTAGTGAACTTTGATCGAATACTTGTGGAAGGAGATGCATTGACAGATGTGTTATTTTTGGCTCTCAAAGGGAAAAGGGAAAACTATAAGGACCATGGAATTGGGTTACTAGAGCTCCACTGATTTGTTGAAAAGATATACTTATGGACTCAGGGTGATCAATTGCCTATTACAGGCAACACTAAAAGTAAACAAAAAAACCCACAACAACTGGAGAATCTCATCTTTTGCCTTCTTATCAGAGGGCAAAAAGATGAAGGACCCTGACCAGAACTTAATCATAAGAGTAGTGGACATCCAGAAAAGGTTGAATTCTGAGACCTGGTGGATTTTTTTTTTTTTTTTTTTTTTTTTTTAACCAAGGTTAGGGCTCTAATAAGGAAAGAGTGAGACCTTGAGACTTGGGATCAGTTCAACCCTGAACACATAAATTATTCTTATTTTTTGGGCCTATAGAATTGGCCAACTCCCCCTTTTTATAAGGTAACTCCCTCTAACCCATCCTCCTATCCTTGCCTTTGCTTGAGGATCATAAATAGATCTCAGATGAGGTAGACGTCTTATAGAACAATGCTTGTTCCCAATTAGGATTTACTCCTGCCACTTTTCCTCACAATCAGACCAAAAACAGAAGTTAAATTGCAGCACAACTTGGTGAGGTGTGCCAGACCTGGGAAGGGAAGAGAGGGCGTATACATCAGTGGAGCAGTGTGATCTGTTACTATGTACCAGCAAGAGCTAGAAAAATGTGCATAGCAGAGCTCTCCAATGATGTTAGATCAAGGGGCAACCAATTGATACAGGATGCTCTTCTGCGATACAGGGTTTGACACACTGGCGAGTGCTCTTAGAAGTTTTAAAAAGTGATATCTCGCATTAAATGAAGTGGATATGATCAAACTATCAGGGCAGACAAGGGAAGAAAGAAATAAAAGGTTCTGAAAAGAGTATCCTGGAGTAGATATACTGTGGAAGTTTGGAAAACCTACTTGCCTACTAAGTTCTGCAACATAACATTCCATTTACTGAACAAAGACTGTACTTTTGAGAGGGATGCCAGAACTTCATCATTTAGAAGCTCTGCTGTGTCTCTCCTCTACAAACTGAACTCCTTGTAAACAATGGTGATGATAGGGTTCCATAATAATACAGACCATGTAAAGTACTTAATTGCCAGAAACAATTACTGGAGAGGCAGTTACTGCAATGGATGGAAAGATCAAAGTGGTAGCTAGAGGTCTCAATCCACAGAGAACTGTGGAGGTAGTTAAGAGAACATTGTGATTTCCGGGACAAGATAGATGGGCAAGTAATAAGAATTTTACTTTATTCATGCAATCGAAGGAAATCAGGGATGGATGATCAGAAATCCAAATGCAGCTGACAGATTCTGGACCTAGATAGTTCTCAGATATGGAATCTCTTTACTGATGAAAAAGTCAAGTCTCCACCAGGAACTTACAACACTGTGACAAGCATATTCAATAGCTATTTCCCCACTGTTCCCCAAAGATATCTCTAGCCATTCACTTAGATAATCATGCATTGGCAAATGGGAAATAATTACACATTTCCAGGATAATGAGACATAGAGTCTGAATTGACATTGATATCCATTGATAACTTAGGTCCCCCTATCTGAGTGGGGACATATGGAAGGCAGGCGATAAATAAATCCCTGGCCCAAGCCCAACTTACAATGATTCCGCTGAGTTTAAAGACTCTCTTGATTTTTATTTTCATAGTTTTTGAATTTACATTTGGGATGGATAGAGGTGGTAGTTGGCAGAATTTTCCTATTGTTTTCTTGGTCCAAGGATGAAGGTAGGGAAAAGGGCACTAAATGTACTAGTATAATGCCTTGAAGCTGACCCACCGCTCAGGAAAAATAGCAAATCAAAAACAATATCAGATCACAGGGGGACAGGCAGAGATAAACATTATTTTAAGATATTTAAAGAATGTAAGACTAGTATTTCCTGTCATATCCTCATTGAGATTCACTGGTCTAGCCTTTACTAGGACTGGATGGATAATGGCAATTTACAGTGGACTACCATAATTGCAGTTGCTGTGTCAGATGGCACATCTTTACTAGATGAGAACATCACAGCCTGTGAAATATGATACAGACTCACTGGGAGATGCATTCTTTTTCCATTCTGTCAAGAAGAAGGATTAAAATCCCTGGTTAATGTCCTGAATGCTTTGTCTGGAATTTGAAAAGAGAAAGATTCCAAGTCTTTGCTATTGTGACTTGGAATCAACTCAAATGTCCATCAGTGACAGACTGGATTAAGAAAATGTGGCACATATACACCATGGAATACTATGCAGCCATAAAAAAGGATAAGTTCATGTGCTTTGTAGGGACATGGATGCAGCTGGAAATCATCATTGTCAGCAAACTATCGCAAGAACAGAAAACCAAACACTGCATGTTCTCACTCATAGGTGGGAATTGAACAATGAGATCACTTGGACACGGAAAGGGGAACATCATACACTGGGGCCTATTGTGGGGAGGGGAAAGAGGGGAGGAATGGCATTGGGAGTTACACCTGATGTAAATGACGAGTTGATGAGTGCTGACGAGTTGATGAGTGCAGCACACCAACATGGCACATGTATACATATGTAACAAACCTGCACGTTGTGCACATGTACCCTAGAACTTAAAGTATAATATAAATAAATAAATAAATAAATAAATAAATAAATAAATAAAAAAACAAAAAAAAAAAAAAAAGAAAGAAAGAAAAGAGAAATATTAGAAGCTCAGGGACCAAGAGATCAGAGGAAGAGGCACATGGATAGACCCCTGGGAGTGGGCACCGAATATGGCGATCTCTGTATCACAGGTTAACCCACCAGAGGCACGAGTCAAGCAAGGCCTCCAATGAACCAATCTCTTCTTTTTCATGTGGCTAGTTGACATCAGCCAGTCTCTATCAATCAGTCACAGTGCTGGCATAATTGTCACATAAATAAAGTACCCATGGTGGCAGAATGTCCCGACCCGCAGGGCAGTCCAACCGGCCCTGGAAGGGGGAGTGGGAATGGAGGAGACAGGAAAACACGAGAAATGGAGACCAGACAAATAGCCTGATCAAGTCTCGTTTAATGATGGTGGCAGTGCAATGCCTTATATAGGCTGGCAGGGGAAGAGGTTGGGCCAGGGCTGTGAAGGGGGCTGGGTTTTCTCAAATTACAATCGCGCATGCGCCATTAATTGGTATTTTTCCGGAGCACGGAATTGCGCCTGCGCTGTAGGCTGCATATCTTCCTGGGCGCGAAAAAGGTTGGCATGCGCAGGAAAAGTTGTTAATGAAGAACTCGGAAATACGCCATCTTGTCTCTGATGATACGGAGCTTAAGCAACAGAAGCCGCGGCAATTTCCGGGCCTCACAGCTCCGGACAGGTCCCCCTTTTATTTTATATATTATTGATGGCTAGAAGATTGTCCCTCGGGAACTGTGCCTATCTTAGGTTGGAGTAACACATCTCTTCACTGGTACCCGTCATGGGATTCGGCAGTAGCTATGAAGGCCCTCCTGTCTTAGGTTAGTGAGAGATGACACTCTCTTACCCGTCATTGGCTGCCCAGTCCAGCGCACAGGGAAGGTGGTTTACGGCAAGCGTAAGTATGGACCACCGTGATCTTCTTGTTCAAGGCGATGATAATGGACCTGTATGGGTTTGGCTTGGATGGCCTCGATTTGTTGCTTAATGAATGTCATGAGCTTATTGAAGATCACAGGTCCCAAAGAGAGTAAGAGCAATAGGCAAAGCAGGGGGCCCAAGAGTGGCATAAGATAGGGAAGGAGTCCATGGAACCCAGTCCAAAACAGGTTATCGGTTATTTCTTTTCGTCGTTTCTCTAGGTCTTCTTGTAGATGCCTGATCTTATCTCTGACGATTCCGGACTTGTTGGCATAGAAACAGCACTTTTCCTGTAGAGCTAAGCAGATACCTCCCTGTTCGGCAGTTAGTAAATCTAGGCCTCTTCTATTTTGGAGCGCTACTTCTGCCAGAGAATCTACCTGATCTTATAAATCTTGTATAGTACTTGAGATGGCCTGCATATCTGAGATCAATTGGCGAGACAATTTGGTGTATTGAGTAAAAGAGACCCCTAGGCTTGTAGCCCCAGTTGTTATGGCAGTAGTTATGCCTAATCCTACAAGTAAGGGGATAAATTGAATTGCCCTTTTGGCTCTTCCTAAAAAGTGATCTATAGCTGGAATAGGTACAGGTTCATCTGCAGGGATAATGTCTATATCTGGCAGAAGAGTGGCTAAGACACAGCGTCCTGTCCAGTTTACAGGCAAATAGGTATATGCTCTATTATTGCCACATATAAAAACTGAACTGTTTGGGGCACACAGCGATTGGGAAATATTTGTTGTGATGGAACAATTATTGAATTCAATGATTCCTACATCGATGTTGTAGGTATTATTGAGGAAAGGGGAGTAGATGCAAGGGGAGTTAGAAAATTCTAGGGGCTGCACTTGAAGGGGAGGAATTATGGTGCAGGAAGTATTGGATGTATAGTTTAAGTCATTGCTGGGTATGGCAAAAGGAACGGGATCTCCTAATTGTAAACATAGCCAGCAATCATTAGCTAGACTAGAGTTGGAATGATTGAGCAGATTATGAGTAGCAGTGAGGAGGTCAAAAGTCTGGGCATCAATTTTTTCTTTCCCTCAGATTTTGGGCAGAGCCAAAGGGTGGTAGCGAATTTCTGGATATAGAGATCTTTGCAATTCTTCAAGTTTTTTGTGCACCATAATTTCCCGGACCCTATCTTGTGGTCCTCCTCCGTCAGAGATATGAAGAGGGGGGTGAATATTCCAGCAGACAGGCTGTCCTACAATTCCAGCACAGCCAGCTGATATAAGGTTATTGGTATTTCCTACAACTGTAGGGACACTACTGGCCCCTATAATGGGGGTTCTAGATCTTGTTAAGATAGCAGTATAGTATGTTTTACCACCAGAGGTACATTCTAGATAAGTAGTGTAGCAGGAACTATGCATAGCAGTCTCAAATGTGTCACAAGGGCAGGTTGTGGTATCCCCTCCACTAAATAATCTTGGGGTTGACACACACCTCCACTTAAGAGAGTCACTAGACAGGTATGCTATATAAGCGGAGCAGGACACAGCTGAGATGTACGTATTTGGAAGGGAGGCCACATATCCCCCATAACAATCACAGGGCTTACCATATTGTTGTCGTATATATTTACGGGCCTCATGGGGATTACCGAAGCTGGCATGAACCTGGAATGCTTGCCAAATCAGCACCATGGTCCAGAGGAGCTTGTAGTTGGAGTTCATCTCTGCAATAGAAGGAAAAGATACTCTCAGGGAGAGAGTTACTCCCTGGATTGGCTATTATTAGGTACCTGTCTTACCAGTTGCTCTGGCAGCCATCTGGCTGCATCATGAGTTTGGGAAAAGACACAAACTGAGCCTCTTCCCTAGATTAACACTGGGTCTGGACCATGCCATGTGTTGTCTAATGGGTCTTTCCACATAACAATGGCAAATTGTTTTTTTGATTCAGAATGCCAAAATCGATCGGCTGCTGATTTGTTCAGATCATCTAAATTTAAAAAATTCAAAATAAAAAGTGTGTGATTAAGTATGTTTCTAGGGGTGCCCTTAGTAGGGTACCATTCTCCCTTTTTTATTTTGTCAATGGTGGTTTTTAAGGATAGGTGAGCTCTTTCAACTATTCCTTGTCCCTGAGGGTTATAGGGAATTCCAGTACTGTGTTTTATTTGTAATTTAAGACAGAAGTCTTGGAAGGCTTTGGATGTATAGCCAGGACCATTGTCTGTTTTTAGTTGTTTAGGCTTTCCAACTATGGAAAAACAGTGTAGTAAATGAGCTATGACATGTTTGGCAGCTTCTCCTGTTTGTAAGGTGGCTAGTACAAATCCACTAAATGTATCTATACATACATGAACATATTTTAAGTTACCGAATTCTGAATAATGGGTGACATCCATCTGCCAGATCATGTTGGGAAGTAGTCCTCTTGGGTTAATTCCTAAGTGAGGGACTGGCAGGTATGTTATACAGGTCTGACATTGTTTAACTATTTGTCTTGCTTGTTCTCTAGTTATTTTAAACATCAGTCTCAAAGTTTGAGCATTAAGGTGGTGTAAGGCATGAATAGCCTGTGCTTGGGCTAGGTTTGTATTTGCAGCTATGGCTCCCGTCTTGGTTGCCATATCAGCCAGTTGGTTGCCCTGGGATAGAGGTCCTGGTAATCCTGAATGAGCTCTAATGTGTCCAAGAAAGAAGGGAGTTGATCTGTCATGTATTAATTGTTGGCATTGTAAAAATAACTTGGCTGTGCCTGACACATGTTTGATTTGTGCTATGGTCTCAAGTAAAGGTATTGAGTGAGCTAAGTATGCACTGTCAGTATAAATATTAAGGGCCTGATCAGGGAAGGCTGACGGCACCGCAATTAGGGCCTGCAATTCTACTAGCTGAGCCGAGGTATGGCTGGTTTTGAATTTAACAGTGGGGTCAGCAAAGGTATATGCAGCAGTTCCTGTGGATGACCCATCAGTGAATACTAATAAGGCATTGTCTAAAGGTGTTTTACTGATGACATGAGGGAAGACAAAAGCATGTAGTTTACAAAATTGGATAAGCTTATTTGGTGGGTAATGGTTATCTAAGTTACCGGCGTAAGAGTCGCAAGCAATCGGCCACGTTTCATTGTTTTGCATTAGCCAATGGATTTGTGGCTTAGAATAAGGTTGTATGATCGTAGAGGGTTCAATTCCAAAATACTTTTTGCTATTGTCTCTACCTAAGATGATTAAATCTGCTATGGCATTATAATAGGGGAGTAATACCTTTTTGGGTGATGAAGGCAAATGGACCCAGGTAATAGGGTTATTTTGCCAGAATAAACCAGTAGGTGTTAGTGTTGTGTTAAAAATTAAAAAGGTTAATAGCTGTGAATAGTTTATGTTAGTAACAAATTGTTCAGCAATGGCCGTCTCTACCCTATTAAGTGATAAAAGAGCTTCTTTTGATAAAGACCTAGGGGACTTAGGGTTGGGGTCACCTCTCAGGGTGTCGAATAAGGGTTTTAAGTCTCCCGTGGTCAGTTTTAAGTAGGGTCGAAGCCAATTTATGTCTCCAAGGAGCTTTTGGAAATCATTGAGGGTTTGTAACTTATCTTTATGGATAACTGCCTTTTGATTAGTAATTTTAGGTCCATTTATTTGAAAACCTAAATATGTGTAAGGGTCTAGTAGTTGTATTTTTTTCTGGAGCTATTTGTAACCCCACTGTGGTTAGTTTTTGTTTGAGTTGAGCAAAACACTGTAAAACTTGTTCTCCTACTTGTCCTGCTATAAGAATGTCATCCATATAGTGTATAATATACATTTGTTTCCATGTCTCTCTAACTGAGTGTATGGCTGTAGCCACATATTTTTGACACAAGGTGGGACTGTTGGCCATACCTTGAGGTAACACTTTCCATTGGTATCACTTCATTGGTTCTCTAAAATTTATAGATGGTAAGCTAAAGGCGAATCGTTTTTGGTCGGTAGGATGAAGGGGAATTGTAAAAAAGCAATCCTTAAGGTCTATGATAATTTTAAAATATCTTTGAGGGATTGCAACTGGAGAAGGTAGCCCTGGCTATAAGGCGCCCATAAGGACCATAGTAGCATTTACTGCTCTCAAATCTTGTAAGAGTCTCCACTTTCCAGATTTCTTTTTTATGACGAATATGGGGGTGTTCCAAGGAGAGTTGCTTTCTGAAATGTGTCCTGCCTCTAATTGTTCCTGCACTAACTGTTGGGCAGCGGCAAGTTTCTCATTGGTTAGCGGCCATTGATCAACCCAAACAGGTTCATCTGACTTCCAAGTGATTGGGTCAGCACTTTTCTGGGGTGTAGGCATGTCAATGGCCACGGTTAAAAATTTCCAAACCCCCTTTTATCTAATTTTCCTATGGCTGGGATTGGCTGTAAAATGCCATCTTCTCTTTTTCCTAACCCTTTCCCAGGGTGGTAGCCCTGAGCCAACATTTGTGCAGTGACTATATCATTTGGACTACACATCATGACCCTCATTTGGGAGAGAAGATCTCTACCCCAAAGGTTAACAGGCAAATCAGGGATAACAAATGGCTTAATGAGACCGGAATTACTTTCTTGATCTCTCCAGGTGAGATATTTGGAACTTTGTCTAGGGTTATTACTTTGCCCGATTCCTCGTAAATTTGTTAAGGTCTCTGAAGTGGGCCAACTGGCGGGCCAATCTTGTTGTTTAATAATTGTTACATCGGCCTCTGTGTCTATTAGTCCTGTAAATAATTTTCCATCTAGCCATAAGGTGAGAGAGGGTTTTTGATTAGTAATAGGCTGTACCCAGTAGATGTCTGAGGATCCAAATCTTCCTTCCCCTCTTGAAGGTGATTGTACCTTATTAGCTGTTTTTAACAATGGTAACAGGAGCAACTGTGCTATTCTATTTCCTTGAGGAATGGTGATGATGTTGCTAATGGCCTTAGCCATAATTTTGATTTCTCCTGTATAATCACTATCAATTATTCCCGGAAAGACCTGTAGGCCTTTCATAGTGACACTGCTTCTCCCTAGGATTAATCCAAACATGTTTGAAGGTAGGGGTCCATATATCCCAGTACTCAAGGCCTGGGGTCCCATTTCAGGGGTTAATACTGTGTGGGAGGCGGAACAGAGGTCCAATCCTGCGCTTCCTGGGGTTGCTCTGCTAAGTTGTGAAACGGATTGTTGTTGGTTGGTATAAAACTGACCGCCCCATAAGCTTGTTTCGGGGCCTGGGGCCGGCCCCTCAATCCGTTTCCCTGTTGAGGTGTTAGGGGATTTCCTTGATTGTCAATTTTAGATTTACATTCGTTGGCCTGATGTTTTCCTCTTTTACACCTAGGGCAGAGGCCTGGAGCTTTTGCCTCTAAGGTCTTAGCTAGCTCTTCCTTACAATCCCTAGCAAAGTGTCCCATTTTTCCGCACTTGAAGCACCCTTTGCTATTCTTATTTCTACTAGCGAGAAAGTCTTTCACGGTTTGTCCACTAAAGGCAGCAGCCATAGCCAAGCCCTGTTGATATGAAGGCCCTATGTCTGAACAGAGGCAGATGTAGCCTGTTAAGTCTGTTTTCTTTCTATAAGGTCTGATTACTGCCTGACAAGCCGGGTTAGCGTTTTCGTAAGCTAGCTGTTTTACATAATCCACCCCTGCTTCGGCATTTCCAAATATTCTGCTGGCCGTGGTTAAAAGTCTATGTACAAAGTCTGCAAAGGGCTCATCAGGCCCCTGTTTGACCCCCGTGAGCGAGGCTCCTGGATCCCCTTTAACAGGGAGTTTTCCCCAGGCTTTGGTAGCCGCTGCTTGGATTTGAGAAAACAGTCCAGGATCGTACTGCATCTGAGCATCGGTTTCTGTGTAGTTACCCGAGCCAGTTAGCATATCAAAATCCCAACCATTTCCAGCTTATTGGTTTCTCTTGGCCGTATCTCTACAATTTTCATAAAATTCTGACTTCCAAATCAGATGGTCGCCTCCGGAAAGAACTGCTCTAACTAAGGTATTCCAATCTATGGGAGTGAGCCAATTTTCAGCCACAGATTCGACTATGGCCAGGGTGTATGGGGCAGTAGCTCCGTATTGCGAGACAGCGGTTTTTAGTTCTTTTATTACAGTAAATTCAAACCATTGTGGTGTCTCCAGGCTCGGCCCTGCGCATCTGTAGTTTCAGTTACTGGAAAAACGTCTCGAGGAGAGGAATCCTCCCTATCCCTACTACCAAACGACCTTTCTTTTGGGACATGCTGTCCGGGTCTCTGAGGGTGAGAGTGTTTCTCTATTCCTTTAGGGTATTGAACGCTCTCACTTCCTGTCCTTAATTTCTGCAATCTAGTGATTAAAGACTGATGTAGTTCTTCGAGCTTTATTTGCTCTTCAAGTTGTGCAATCTTTTCTCTAAGCTCCTCTTTTGGGTCTATTACTGCCATAACTGTGGGGGCAGAAGCCTTATTATAGGGAAGAGGATAAGTAAGAGTTTGTGGCCAGTCAGAATTATGATATTTTGCTGCCCCTTCCTCCAAATTATCCCAGTCTACTTCTGAACGGTTAAGGTTATTTTTACTTTTGTTTTCATTAGTTGTAGGTAAAACTGGGTATTTTTTTGCCTGTTCCTTATTTGATGTTTCTATATTTGTTATCGAGGGGGCCCCAGCCTCCTCTTCATCGCTCTGTAGTTATATCAAGTCTATTTCTTTACTAGGTGTGGGTTTTTCGAGGTCGGTTTGGGAACTGCCTCTTAATATTTCCTCAGTCTGAGCAACTGCTGCCATTACCTCAGGATCTTTTTCTTTCTTATCTATTATATCCTTGATTAAGTTCCAATAAGAAAAAGCTGTCACAGGAACCTTTTCTGGTCCAAAAGTACTATAATAATCTTGAAAACAGTCTCCCACTCTACGCCACCTCTTTATGTCAATGGTCCCCTCTTGCGGAAACCAAGGGCAGGTATCCTTTACAAAATCTAAACAAATCATTACTTTTAACCTTTATTCCTCATGCTTTTAAAGCCTCTTTTAATTGCCCTACATAAATCTGATGCTGGCTTAATTCTTGTCCCATAATCAGACACTATTACTTACCTCTGGTTCCAACGCGGCAGGTTCCCGCAACGTCCGGAGGAATTTTTCTTCCACTTTCACTTTCGGCCGACTTTAGTGCCTTCTTCCTCACTTCTTCCCCTGTGTCCAGGTCCCTGTTCGGGCGCCAGGTGTCCCGACCTGTGGGACAGTCAAACGGGCCCTGGAAGGGGGAGTGGGAATGGAGGAGACAGGAAAACACGAGAAATGGAGACAAGACAAATAGCCTGATCAAGTCTCGTTTAATGATGGTGGCAGTGCAATGCCTTATATAGGCTGGCAGGGGAAGAGGTTGGGCCAGGGCGGTGACCGGGGGCTGGGTTTTCTCAAATTACAATCGCGCATGCGCCATTAATTGGTGTTTTTCCAGGGCACGGAATTGCGCCTGCGCTGTAGGCTGCATATCTTCCTGGGCGCGAAAAAGGTTGGCACGCGCGGGAAAAGTTGTTAATGAAGAACCCGGAAATACGCCATCTTGTCTCTGATGATACGGAGCTTAAGCAACAGAAGCCGCGGCAATTTCCGGGCCTCACGGCTCCGGACAGCAGAAGTGGTAGTGAAAGCCCAGTCGCATGCGCTTAATAATGATTTTGCTATAGCCTCTGCCAAAAGTCCAGCTTGCAATATCAGAAACCAATATTTAGCCCTCAGTGTGACACACTTTCCCCAAGGAATGGAACTTACCAGAAAGTTGATTGCAATGGACCTCTCCTATCCCTGAAGAAGCAGTGATTTATCCTTAATGGAATCCACAGATAGTTTGGGTGTGAGCTTTTATTTCCTACTGCAAGGCCATTGCTAACATCACTAGCTGCAGATTTCTGAAAATTTTGTCTGCTGGTACAGGATACTGTGTAACCTGTCCTTAGACTAAGAGAATCAAATCATAACAAATGAGATGTAGCTGCAGTAGAGGATGCGTGAGTACAAGCTCCATTTGTTTTATATCATTATTCTCACAAACCAAAACCTGTCAGTCTGATACATTGGTAGAGTCATGTTTAAAACATGCAACTGAAGTGCCTGGTTGGAAACCATACCCTGTGAGGATGGTATTCACTTCAAGACATGGTATTCACTGAAAATCAATGACTATTAGGTTGTTCTGTATCTGCTTTAAGTTAGAATACATGGATCTGGGAATCAACGGATAGAATTAGAAGTGGCATTGCTTTCCATCACCCCAGTTTTCTCTAGGGCATTTGTAATTTCTGTTACCACAGTTACAGTCTCCGTGAGTCTAAAGATCTTGGTTCTTATAATGGCAGTGCTTTCCACTGGAGGACACAGTAGAGTCCCATTAAAGTTTAAGCTAGGTCTTTCATCTGGTTACTTTGGTCTTCTCATGGCAAGGGACCGGTAATCAAGGGAAGCAGTCACCATTTCAGTGGGTGGTCAGCTCAGATCAGCAGGAGGAGGCAGGGCTGCTGCTGTACAGTGGGGATGGAGTGGAATGTGCGTGAGCTCAGGTGATCTACTAAAACATCTCTTGGTGCTCTGTTGTCCAGTTTTAATGTTAAATGCAAAGGTATAGTATCCATTATCTGAGAAGGACATAATAACCACTGGGACTCAGAGCCCTTGGGGATAAGGGCCTAGGCCCCCCACCAGGCAAGCCACCAGCTGGACCA
This sequence comes from Piliocolobus tephrosceles, assembly GCF_002776525.5. Taxonomy (NCBI): domain Eukaryota; kingdom Metazoa; phylum Chordata; class Mammalia; order Primates; family Cercopithecidae; genus Piliocolobus; species Piliocolobus tephrosceles. Next base: position 55,184,425 of record NC_045438.1, on the reverse strand, counting down.
ACAGAGGGGCCAGGGAAGGTGAAAACAATCTAAGATGAGTGCTGGAGGAGAGGATGATGAGGATCAGTTATGGTCTTGAGATCAACTGCAACAATACAGGTTGTTTCCTCCCACTTTCTTCTACATTCTTCTGGAAGTAAGACCAACCAACACCCTGAAAAAGCTCTTTCCAGATGGGGCAAACTTTCTATAAACAATTAGCAAATTGGAAAATGCAAGGGATTTTGCAGTACTTCACTCACAATGCATTCCCAGGACCAATGCACCCCTCCCCTGAGCTGCTGGGCATGTCAATTACTGATAGGTCATGGCTTCATCCCTCATGGTACTTGGACACATGGAGCTGCAATAATCAAGTTTATACCCTTTCCCAGGGCAGTTTTTGACTAGTGACTGTTGTGAGTACGTGAACAGCCAACCCTTTTCTATGACTTGGGGGCTAACCTGAAGGACTATCCCAGTTCCAGAGCTCTCCTTAGGCAGGTGGAAGTCTCAATGGCAACCTCATTGCAGGTCAGCTCTTTTGCCCATCCCCATCTTCTCCAACTCTTTACAGGTGTAACCCTAAGAATGCTCCTCCATAAGGTTGTGGCCCTGATCTTCTAGGATTCGTGTCGTTATAAGAGGAGGCAGCAAAGAGCTCTCTACCTGTCTCTGAATACACACACTGAAGAAAGGACATGAGAGATCTTAAGAAGAAGGCAGCCATCTCCAAATCAGGAAGAGGGTCCTCGCCAGGCAAAAAACCAGCTGGCACCATGTTCATTAACATTTAGTCTTCAGAACTGTGAGAAAATGAATTTCTATTGTTTAAGCACCAAGTCTGTGGCATTTTGTTATGGTGGCCCAAGCTGACAAATACACCATGTCACTCTATTTCCAGGGCACTTAATCTAAAACACACACTAAAATATTCCAGAGGCAGGCACCGCTGTCTGCCCTGAGCTCTAAGGAGGATGTTGGGTTGTAGAGTTTCAGAAATAGTTCTGGACCAAAGAGTTCTGGCAATAATTTTAAAGGAAGAGACTTTTAAAGGTATATTCGAGGCTCTATTTAAAGAGGAAAGAATGGCCTATAAATTGAAAAGAAAAAACAATGTTTTTCTCAGCAAAATTTTTAATCTCAACTATTTTAAAGCTAACACAGTAAGATTGTAAAAGAACGATTTTCGGCAATACAGAACATGTGAATTACAATTACTTATTTAAGTGCAACAAGATACTAGAGACAGGTAAATTACACTTTATAATTGAAACTATCTTTAGCAAGTTGCTTGACGCGTATTTAGTCTAGTATATTGAGTAAAACAGAGTATCAACAGGAATGGTACAAAAGAATCATATGCCCTTTAACTGGACCCCCTACCAACTCTTATACCTTCATAAGCAATGGAAGGATCTGAAGCCCAGGCTGGAGTCCAGTGGGATGATCTCGGCTCACTGCAGCCTCTGCCTGCTGGATTTGAGCAATTCTCCTGCCTTAGCCTCCCGAGTAGCTGGGACTACAGGCATGCACCACCACACCAGGCTAATTTTTGTATTTTTTAGTAGAGATAGGGTTTCACTGTTGGCCAGGTTGGTCTTGAACTCCTGACCTCAAGTGATTGACCCGCCTTGGCCTTCCAAAGTCCTGAGATTACAGGAGTGAGCCACCATGCCCGGCCCACCAATTGGGTCTTAAATTTAGAGGAAGAGGAGGGAAGTAGACTAAAGAAGAGAGAAAAATTTAAAAGAACAAATCAAGGAGATTTAAGAGAATATAAGATTTGAAAAGAGGTCAAGTTGAGGATGGAAGAAATATCTGGTGTAGAACATTCACAAATAAGGGATAAATGCTAAGGCCACATGTAATATTGAAAAGTCCAGGCAATAACACACACACACACACGTGTGCACACACACACGCAGCAAACAAAAAACTGTAACTCAAACCATCTTTCTTTCCCCTTCCATTTCAGTCATTTTGCCACCCCCATCACCACCCCCAGGATATTTTAACAACTTGTTTAGTTCAAAGCAGAAACAAAGGGAATTACTTTACCACTTTATTTTTATATTTCCAAACACAGAAGCCAACACAGCATGGGGTTTGATGCATGCGTGCAAAACACTGTGCCCACAGCGAACTTCAAAGGAATCAGTTCCCCTAACAAAACTGACAGTTAGGGTCTCTTTCTACAATAGGAAAGGGCTTAGAATCCATCCCCTGTTACTGATATTACATTAGTTCATTTCAGAATTCAGTAAGAGAGGATCATTTCAATATTGATTAAAAAATTACATTTTCTCCAAAGGAAAAAAAAATTCTTTTATAGTTTTTTCATGGTGAATACAAGTCATAGTGAGTAGGAAGGGCTGGAAAGAGATTCTAGATGTTTTGTGTAAAAGTTTTTCTCTTCTTTAAAAGGTCAATTCATGGACAATGTATTTGAACTATCCTTGTAGTTATTATTTTATCTACCCTTAAAAATAACTATCCTTGTATTTATCCAAATAATGGATATTAAGGTTTAGTAGTTTCTATTTGCTTTGGGGTGTGAGTTATCACAGTCTCTTTTTCTAGGAGTCTTCTTTTCTCATTTAAGGGTGAAAAATATGTTACATCAAAATCTAGTTTCTAAGAAACATTGTTTTAATGGAAACTTGTAGTTTTAAATATACCTGACTAATGTTTAGGAAGAGACACCTGTTCCCCATACCTCTGATTTTTCCATCTGTTAGGGTGTGCCTTAAACTCAAGAAATAGGTTTTGGCTATAAGATCCTTTAGAGTAAGGTCTAGGTTTTGTTTCTCTCTCCCTGGAGTATAACAAACTGATAAACATACAATAGCTTCTTTTCCAATTAGAACTGATTACATTTTTTCCTAAAATTATTTATTTCTAATGTCTGTTATGTGACTAGAAAATATTCCACTATTCCACTCTTGCTGGCCTTCTGTTTCTTTTCTTTTTCTTTTTTTCTTTTTTTTTTGAGACAGAGTCTCGCTGTGTCGCCCAGGCTGGAGTGCAGTGGCACAATCTCTGCTCATTGCAAACTCCACCTCCCGGGTTCAAGCGATTCTCCCGCCTCAGCCTCCTGAGTAGCTGGGATTACAGGCGTGTACTACAACACCCAGCTAATTTTTGTATTTTTAGTAGAGATGGAGTTTCGCCATTTTGGCCAGACTGGTCTTAAACTCCTAACCTCAGGTGATCCGCCTGCCTCAGCCTCCCAAAGTGCTGGGATTACAGGCGTGAGACACTGCGCCTGGCCACCTTCTGTTTCTCCTATATGTTGTGGTGCACTTCCCTCCTGGGAGTTCTGAAATCATTCCAGAGTGAAATTTTAAGCAGCCTCAAGTTTTTCTCAGCTTTTAAAATGTACTTTATAGTTTTTTCCCATTTATTTATTTATTTACTTACTTATGTATTTATGTATTTATTTATTGAGACGGAGTCTCGCCCCATCACCAGGCTGGAGTGCTGTGGCATGATCTTGGCTCACTGCAACCTCTGCCTCCTGGGTTCAAGCAATTCTCCTCCCTCAGCCTCCTGAGTAGCTGGGATTACAGGCACATGCCACCATGCCAGGCTAATTTTTGTATTTTTAGTAAAGACCGAGTTTCAACATGTTGGCCAGGATGGTCTCGATCTCCTGACCTTGTGATCTGCCTGCCTCAGCCTCCCAAAGTTCTGGGATTACAGGCGTGAGCCAGTGCGCCCAGCCTTTCCTTGTATTTATTAAACTGGTTGGACCACACTCTATTCCATGACAATGAGTTCGGTATTAAATATTTGTTGAGCAGTTTCTACATGTACAGCAGCACTCTTGATGACTTTTTAAAATGAAACTTTGCTGTACTTTAAAATTATTGCACAGCCAGAGATGTGTCAATAGTATACATAAAATTTATTTCTTCTTCCTAAAGTTGTTTTCTCAGCCTGGGTATGGATATGCGTTAGTTTCCTAGGGTAGCATTGCTTCAAATCACTTTCTTCTCCACTATGTGGTGACATCTTGTGGCATTTTTTTTTTTTTCTTACCAGAATATGAGTAAATACATGGAGCCCGTCCTGAAAACTCATCACCTCACTCATGAAAGAAAAACTCATATGTGTTCAAAATTGTCTTCTCCATGATTCCAGATAAAATTCCCCTAAAATATTTTATAAATCAAATATGAAAATGGTTTATCTCTCTGAAAGGCCTTCTACTGCAGTGAGGTTGAGGTGGCTGGTAATCTCCTTTGATGCAGCATATCTGTCTCCAAGCCCCCTTCCAATCCACGCTCTGGAATCTTCCACTGCTGGTTTAGGTCATCTTGTTTACACAGGAGGATAGCCTCACTCTGACAAGATGAATATATTCATATTTTCCCTTACAGATAATGTATTTGCTCAGACAGAAAAAAAAAAGGAGAATAAATCTAAACATGCACAGATGCAGAGAACTTGTACAGCTTCTGGTAAATGTGGTGCTTAGATGAAACATTAGCTACTGCAGGACACAAATATGTCCCTTATACGACCATCGCTCGGGTGCTCTAATGCCACCCATTACACATCTGTAGAAATAAATCAAAGCATATTACATAATCATCTTGGATCAAAAAGTTATTTTCATAGACATTTGATGTGAACTAATAAAAAAATGAACCACTTAACTGACAGCTCTTCAGCATGGAAAACATCACTATTGCTTCCCAGAGGACAAAGCAATAAGAAGGCTAGAGGAGACAAAATGGAACGCTGAAGCTCGAAACACTGGGTAATTGGCCCTGTGTATCTATGCTGTTCTTACTACACTGATACTATTAGGCAGCATCCAAAAATCAAACAGTACTGCCCCTGAGATATGGAGCAAATTAGAACGCAGTCCTGAAACATGCCACGGTTCCTTCGGTGTTTCATAACTTTAAGGTTTCCTGACTAGCATTTGCTCTTCTGGAATATTTTTCACTTTCTCTTTACTTTCTACAAATACACTTTCTCTGTAAAGTTCAATACAAGCGTTCAGCAAAATTATCAGCTAACTTTTATTAACATCTTGCTTTACAGCAGCATCTAATCCCTTAGGTTCATATTTAAAGTGGATCAAAACAGTTCTGTTATGGTCAACAACTTCATGCCTGTAGATTTCATAAGTAGAACCACTTTCCAAATGGCCTGATTTTAAAAGCTACAATTTATTCCTCTCAAACTCCTTAAAATCTTCTATCCTGGTGCTACAGAATTTTTGATAAGATTTCCTAGCTGGACATGCTGTACAATGGACCAGGAAGAGGTCAAAGATATACTGGGGATTTTGAGCCTCAGTGCTGGAGAAGAGAGAATCATCTGGGAGAGGCAATAATAAAGAAGAATGTATATTTGCAGGCAGTATACTTAAAAGACAATATAGGGGCCGGGTGCGGTGGCTCACGCCTGTAATCCCAGCGCTTTTGGGAGGCTGAGCAGGGGGATCATCTGAGGTCAGGAGTTCAATATCAGCATGGCCAACATGGTGAAACTCTGTCTCTACTAAAAATAGAAAAAAATGAGCCAGGCATGGTGGCGGGTGCCTGTAATCCCAGATGCTTGGGAGGCTGAGGCAGGATAATCACTTGAACCCAGGAGGCGGAGGTTGCAGTGAGCCGAGATTGTGCCACTGTACTCCAGTCTGGACGACAGAGTGAAACAAACAAACAAACAAACAAAAAATATGGGGTGAGACTGTTTACTAAAACCTGAAAAATAAAAAAACAATTATCTGGCCTGTTTTCTGGTCAGCTTTGTCCCATCTTCCTTCTCTGGATGTCCCTGGGTCATAAAACACATACATTTGGAAGTAGACAAGTAACAGCTATATCTTGCTCCTAACAAATTCCATTGTATTACTTGTCATAACTTTATATAAAAATACTATACAAATTTGACATATTTTGGGCACCATCCATGTACCAACTACTTTATTTGTTAGTTACACCTTCTATGTTATTTTGTTAATTTTTCAAAATAACTCTATGTGGGAGGCATTATTAGGTAACAACCCTATGAAGGAGATAGCTGCAAAAACTAAGCCTTGTAGAGCTTAGGCAACTTACTCTACATTTACATAACCATCAGGTGGATGGAATGTTTGAATCTAAGTCTCTCCAGGAAATTTTGTGATACCTCCACCAGTATTTGTTGCTATTTTTCTCAACTAATTAATAAATCCATAGTGTATAATTTTAGTATTCTTACTTTGATTTCCATTGATCTGAAAGGACGTAGCATGCTTTTCTGTTGCTTTAGTCTCAAATGTCATTGTTCGGTGGGTATATAGTGAAAAGGCAAACATCGGGCTTTATCAGAAGCAAATTCCTTTCTAGTATCTTCCTAATGACCCTGTCTTTGATGCAGCTACTTTGCTGCAGTTTTACATTTCTATGGCAGCAATCCTACTTCTGAAAAACCATTTAAAAAACATTCTGAATCCTCTGCCATAGAGGCAACCTGTTATTGAGTAAGTGATTGCTCTTACGACAACATGATGTTACCATGAGAGGGTCAGATGTTGAGTGCAAGCCATACTCTGTCATGTAGAGAGAATTCAGCATTTCAGAACAATAAACAAAGAACCTAGGAAAGAATATCATTAAAAATTCTACACCGTGTTTCCCTATCATGCTTTTTAGATATACATGTCATGATTTTCTTTGACCCTGATCCTCCTTGTCATTCAGGGATGTAGGTGGACTTATCAGGTACTTGGCCAGAATATGGATGAGGTACACAAGTCCCAAGAGATCAAGTTAAGGGCCCAGTTTACTGAAGCTGCAGGGAATTGGAAGTCCAGAAGTCAAAGACCAAAAGAGACACAAGAAAATAGTAGATTACTGTGCTAAAAAATGATTTTTTTTTCTTTTTTTGAGATGGAGTCTCGCTTTGTCACCAGGCTGGAGTGCAGTGGTGTGATCTTGGCTCACTGAAACCTCTGACTCCCTAGTTCAAATGGTTATCCTGCCTCAGGCTCCCAAGTAGCTGGGATTACAGGCAAGCGTTACCACACCCAGCTAATTTTTGTATTTTTAGTAGAGACGGGGTTTCATCATGTTGGCCAGGAGGGTCTCCATCTCCTGACCTCGTGATCTGCCCTCCTCAGCCTCCCAAAGTGCTGGGATTACAGGTGTGAACCACCACGCCCGGCCACTAAAAAATGATTTAAAATCTAAAAACTCAGAGACCCCAGTGATGGTAGTGGCAGGAGGGAGAACTGTGGAGAGAGAGGTATTGGGTTTGTAATAGTTAGATCTTGATTGTGGAAGAAAACAAAAGTTTTCATTCTAAGGGTCTGCGTCTCTGAAAATTCTGCAATAGCAAGAAAGCCCAGTGAGTGCGGTTCTGCCAGAGACTTGGGTTTTTCCTCTATGAACGCTCAGCACTTATACACAGGTTGGTCTTCTTCACGCTTTTCTAACTTCACTCCCTTCACTTCCACTGGGCTATCTTATTGTATCCCACATTTGTAACTGCCCACTGTTCGGTGAAGACTCAAATCTGTCCCTAGTCAAGATTTCTTAAGTTCTAGATCCACGTAGAAAACTGCCTACTGGACATTTAGGTACGGATACCCAATTAGCACCTTAAAGTCGCAATGATCCTTGCTCTGAAACTACTCTTTTGTGTTTCTTTGCTGTACCTATAAGTAATTTTTTTATTTTTCCTTATATATAATGCATTTCTGTGGTCCCTGGATCTTCTCTTGCTGGTTCTTTTTTATGGACTGTCTTACATTTTTTTCTGAGCCAGTTCTCCTTTTAAATTTCCTTATTATAGTTACAGAATCAGCCTTAGTGTTACATCTCTTTTGAAGCATTTCTTCACCACCTCAGTTATAATTGAACATTAACTTCTGTGCCCTTTCTCAATATATATCTTATCCATCATTCCAGCACTGCTTCATACTATATTCACATGTATCTGTTTATAGGCCCGTTTCCACTATTAGTCTTTACATTCTTTTAAAAGCAAGAACTATGATATGTCTTACTTATCTAAAGTGGATGCTGTTGTTTCAAATACAAAAAACTCCAAGTAAAATCAGATATTTGTGTGTGTTGGAGGTGGAATACCGGTAAGGGATGTACTTTTAAGCCTATTTTTCACAAATCCAAGGGAAGGGAGTGTACCTTCTTGTATAGAGGGTACAGAATTTCAGATAATTTTATGGATTCTTTATTTTTTATCTCTTTCTCCATTTCCATTTTTATTTCTCAGTATCTCTCAGATCTCTTTGTCTCTGCTTGGATTTACCCTTAGTCATGCTTCCCTTTAGGAATCGTAATACATCTGCTGGTAGCCTTGGGCTCACGTAATCTTTACAACTTTAATCACAAAGGAAGAGAAAGTCCTTTTCCTTCCAAATGTTTTCAGAGCAAATCTTTTGGCAACGTTCTGATTGGCCAGGGCCAGGCTCTAAGCCTACTCCCACAGCTAAAGTTTGTGTGTTGCATTATTTCATAGTTCCCCTGAACTACGTAGGTTGGAAGAGTGGCAGTTTCCTTAAGAAAGATAAATTGAGCAAATGACTTAAGGTCACAATGCAAGAAAATAGAAAATATACTGTATACAAGGAATACAAAATCAATGATTTGTTGGTTGAATACATAATTGAATATAAATAAATTTTAGTTCACCATAAAGTAGCAGATGGGTTAAGAAATAATTACCAAAGAATGGAAAAGGAAAAAGAAGTACTTGGTGGTGATTAGGGTTGCACTGAGGGTTGCACTGTTATAATTATATTATTATTATTAAATTTAGTTTTTTTTAGTATATCATAAAATTGTGCAATCATCACCACCATCTATTTTCAGCACTTTTTATTATTTTTTTTTTTTTGAGACAGAGTCACCTTCTATCACCTAGGCTGGAGTGCAGTGACGCGATCTTGGCTCACTGCAACCTCTGCCTCCTGGTTTCAAGTGATTTTCCTGCCTCAGCCTCCAGAATAGCTGGGATTACAGGCACGTACCACCACGCCTGGCTAATTTTTGTATATTTAGAGAAGATGGGGTTTTGCCATTTTGGCCAGGCTGGTCTCGAACTCCTGCCCTCAAGTGATTTGCCCATCTTGGCCTCCCAAAGTGCTGGGATTACAGGCTTCTGACCTATTTCCAGTACATTTTGGTCACCTGAAAGAGAAGCCGCATACCCATTAGCAATGTACATGTTTTCTACTGAGATCTCAGGGCGCATGCTTGGCTATAGTGTACCACCAGAAATTGGATAGTGTAAGCAATGAGACACTATTAATCAAAATAAGTGGAAAACATGGAATGCTCTGGTTACTTGTGCCCTATTCCTGTCTTGGTTATGTGGGATGGTCCAATGAATGATTGTTTCCACAGAAATTTGACTAACCATGGTAAAAATAAGGAAGTCCTCATTTCTCTTTTCAGCGCTGACTCCACTTCTCAAGCAAACACCTTTTTGCACTTTGATGCATTTAAAGTTTATTTCTTTTTCTGTTTCTTAGGAAAGATTTAAAAAAAAAAGTGCATTTTAATTATATACAAGTAAACACTTATGTTATGCAAATCAATTCTTTAAATTAGCATATTGTGATATTTATTAGTGTCCTATCACTAATATCTATAGTTTCAGAGAGTGGAAAAGTATTAAAACAAATATCAGGTTCTCTTGCTGATATGCAGGAAAACATTGACAGTAATTCAACCTGGAATCTGTTTCTCTAGAAGTGTCACCTTGGGATGGTATTACAGACTATTGCTGTCCTCAGGTTTTTGAGCTCATGCAGACAAGATCTAGCAACCTCCTTTTCACTTGGCTGCATCTGTCATGGCTAAACTCAGGGACAAAGCAAACGCCGGAGAAATTAAATTATAGTTTGGAATACATAAAGAAAAGACAGGGGAGATGAGAATTGCACTTTTAGCACTATCGAAAGCAAATTTTGTTCCGACATCCAGAAGAAGTTGCAACAGCAGAATAATTTAACCACAGTTCTTTATTTGACATCCTGTGCTCTCTTTTGAAAACTTGTAACATCAAGAAGATACAACAAGCACTAGTTAGATGGTTGGAGGAAAATGAATGTATCTATAGATACCTAAAAACGCAGAGTGATAAATTACATAAGACAGAGGACTTGTCATTTCAGTGCTGCTAGGAAGTATTGATGAGGTCTTAAGCAAGCTACTTGATTTCTTCTGGCCTCACCTTAAAGGGGCACAGTCATACGGAAGGAAAATTAGATTTTTCCTATGCTTGTCCAGAAGGAGTCCAAAGACTAACAGTTGGAAGTTATAGGGGATGCACAGTCGATGCTCAGGAAGTTTATTACTTTCATTTATAAGGTAACATATAAAGAAGCCCTGCCGGATAATTAGAATTGCTTAATAAAATAAATAATTCTCAATGTTGTGAAATATTCAAACAGGGTTCATATGGCTATCAAGCACATATAGGAGAAATCATTTGTATTAAATTTTATTAAAGATGATAGAACTTGAATAATTAATCTTAAAGTCCCTATTGAAAAATTGTAACTGTAAAATGACTACAGGCAATAATTATTAAGAGTATCTATAAATCTGTAAATAGGCTTTTCAGATGAAGAGGGTCTTATGTTTTCATTAATGAGTCAGATGTTACTTAGTGCCTACACAACAGTCACATTCCTTCAGAGTAGCCTGGAAAATGGAACCCCAGCATTCTTTAGAACCAGGGCAACCAAGAGCTTCAGCTTGATTTCTCTAAGACAGTCATATAAATTCCATGCCCCTTGGTGGTACTTGGGTTACTAATGGGCATATGATGCCATCTGTCCAGTATAATCTGAAGAGAACTTATCTAGAAAGAATCATTATTGTCAAAATGGAACATGAGAAGAGGCTATACACTCTTCTATTTTGGCCTTTGATTATATTGTAAATGGGGGAGCCATTGATGCCTGAAGTCTGCTGTAGCCAAACTCCTAAGATGTGGGTCTATCATGCAAGTATGGAGAACAAAAGATGATACAGTACCTGGTTTTTGAAGATATCACTGGCAACTTAATTAACCAACTCTAATACTGGATTAATTTTAGATTTCTTGTTATGCCATGGAGAGAGAGAGAGTGGGAGAGCAAGAGTGAGGAGAGCAAATGAGAGATAGAGAGAGAGAGACAGAGACAGAGACAGAGAGGATAGTGAAGGTCATGGAGACTTTTTACTGAGTGTTCTCTGCATTTTATCCTGCTCTAAAAGTCTACCATTTATCTGCTTTGTCCGTTTCACAGAGTCATGAGAATAAAATAAAATATTTTTATGGGAAATTGCATTAAAATGGATAAAGCACAATGCAATTGTCAGGAACTTTTAGCATTTGGTGGTAAGACTAAAATATAGTCCACAGTCCTTAAGTTGACAAATATTTATGGATTTTTGAAAAATTCAGATGTCTGTAGTAACAAAAAAATGCAGATATACATGAAATACACAATGAATAGAAGTTGACATGGCTATATTGGGAAGAACTATTTTTGACAATAAAGAGGTAAAATCTTTATCTGGAAGGGAAAGAAATTATATGAAAGGAAAAATTTCATAGGGGTGGATTATCCTGTAACTGAAAGAACTAGGATACCTTAGTGAGAAAAGGGAGATGTGACAAGTTTGAGAATGAAGACAGCAGAAATTCCATAACTAATGAAAAAAGAAAGCAAAAACAGAAACAAAAAAATCTTGCACCATGTTTATGTCTGTGACATTCCTCTAAGAGTGTTCTCTCTCATGGCGCTGCTTTGTTTTTCACAATTTGAAGTGGATTCTAAAACAATTCTTAGCTATCCATATCCTATAAAATAAAATCATCTCTGATGTTTTTAGGTGCCAGGTTAGCCAACATCTGTTGATTTCTCCATCTGCTTCTATGTTTCCTTTTTCTGTTGCATTAAAAATACATTTCTTACACTCTTTGCTCTGAAAGTTTCTTTTAAGCACATATATATGTGTGTATATATATATGTGCATCTGTATGTGTCTGTGTATGTGTGTGTCTGTGTGTGTGCATCTGTATGTGTGTCTGTGTGTATGCACATGTGTGCATGTGTGTTGATGTGTGCATGTGTTTCTGTGTGTCTGTGTGTATCTGTATTTTTGTGTGCACGTGTGTCTGTGTGTATGTGTGTATGTATGTGCACGTGTGTGGTTGTGTGCACACGTGTGAATGCACGTGTGTGATCTGTGTATATGTGAGTGTGCGTATGCATGTGTGTGCATGTTTGTGTGCACATATGTGTATGTACTTGTGTTTCTCTATGTGTATGTGTCTGTATGTGTGTGTAGGTGCACATATGCATGTGCACGCTGTGTGTATGCATGTGTGTGTATGCATCTGTGTGTCTGTGTGTGTATGTGTCTGTGTATGTATGCATGTGTGTGTGCGAGTGTGTGTGTGTGCCTCCTCTACTTGTTTCTAGATATTCTACCCTTTCCTTGCAGTTGTTCCTAGACAGCAACAAGAAAAGGCAGAGCACATGTAATTCCGTTTTTATCTTGGTCAATTTTAAATAGTGACAGAAGTACAGTTACACTTAAATATTATGTTGACAACACGAAGGGATGGTTAATAAGATGCTCATATAAAATAGTCTGAGGTATAGAACAACGAAATGATAGTTCATTTGTGTCCTCACCTGGTTGACTGGACTGTGTTTCAACACTTCATGAGTTAAAACTAAAAGGTGGGGGAAACACTGTCAGCATCTAATACTTTTCAAATAAATTTTGTGAGGCTTAGAAGATTGAAAATGTGCCTTGGAGTTGAATGCTTTATGTGACAAGATAGCATTTATGATGCAGAAAGGACACAAGCCACAGTTGAATAAAAGCTGTATCATACTCTATTGAAAATGCAGTAATAGGACATTCATTCATGCAACTAAGATGTAGATTTCTCTATTCCAGGCATGGGGCTAGGTATTAACAAGTACCAGTTAGCATCTTGTCAGTACATACAATGCCACATCTACCATTTCAGCACAGATAATTTCATATAAAGAATTGTAAAATAGGTATTAATGAACAGACAGAAAAACAATAGAGCACTTAGACCACATGCAGGGAGCAACCATAGGAAGCAGTTAGTACTCCTAGGGTTGAGGAACAAAGGGTTGAAGTTGAAATTATAGAAGCATGGAAGTCTGGAGGTCGGACGCTGGAATTGAAATTGCCCTCTGAGGAGGGGTCACTGCTCTGTGGATAGTGTCTCCAAGGAAGGCACAGGGTCTAGTTCTAACAGGGGTTAGAAAAATTTCAATCTAAAATTAATTGCTGCTAGCAAAACAAATAGCCCTTATCCTGTTGAAGAAAATTGGTTAGGGTTTGATTCAAAAAGGCAGCGCCAACAAAAAAGGAATAGGAAAGAAAACAGGAAGGAATTTGTCCCACTTCTCCCTCAAGCCTCCCTGTCTCCCTCCAGCACCCTCTCCGGACTGAGAGCCTGACAGTCAGCCAGTGGACCAGGGAAGTCCCTCTTTCAGCACCACACAGCAGAGAGTTGAAGGTGGGGTTTGAAGCTGAGAGACCCTATCTTAATAACTGGCACAGGAAATAATAAAGATTTATGAGACATTTACGTTGTTTTTAAGGAATTTTCATTTTAGTAGGGGAGAGAGATCTGTGATCAAATGCTTGTAAAAGGAATACATGCAAAAATATACAGAGGTGACCTCCATATGTGTATATTTTGAATTACAAATTTTAAAATATATGCAATATTACTAATATTGATATTGGTATGTTTCTTTTAAATGAAAAAATATGACAATACAGTTATCGTGGAAGCTAAAATTAGAATAGACTTTAAGAAATAATTTGACCCTGCTCCAAACCTTCATCTAGATAAGGTATTTTTGAAATGATTTTGGCTTGAATGCAGGGGTGAGTGTGCTTAGGGTCTCTTAGCTGGCATACTGGGGAGGGTGAACCTTTGCTTCCCAGCAGAAAGTTATATCTACCTCTCCACCTTGTGACCTCTCAAGACATGTAAAAAATAATGATCTTATTTCACAGTTTAATTTAAAAATCATTGATTCTTCTAAATATGTCTGATACAGTGCTGCATTACAGAGTGGCAGTGCTATATTACATGAGTGGCATTGAGTATTCTAAACATTTCTAATACAGTGCTGTATTACATGAGCGCTATGGTACGTGTTGTCAGCTGGACAGCCGAGAGCTGCTTATCTTTAAATCTTTAGACATCTTTGATGAGATTCCTGTAAATGTCAATCTGCCTTACCATTAGATTACTCTGATCTGTCTGATCTGCCATCTTCTCTTAAACATAAATCTGCCTATATCAGCAAGAAAGTTACAGAGAGAACACATAAATATATACACCATACTTTTATGTAAAGGTAAAGCTTAGAATATTTTATCATAAAGTATCAATTGCTGATGAGTACATATGCATGCATATATGTAAATATAAAATTACAATATGATGAAGAGCTAGTGTTCCATGTCTTGTTCCTTTAACAGAGTGGATCACGGTTCCTTGAATATTGTATTGTGTACAGTCATGCATCACATAAGAACATTTTGGTTAATGACAGACCACATATACAATGATGTTCCCATAAGATTATAATATAGTATTTTTCTTGTACCTTTTCTATATTTAGATATGTTTAGATGCACAAATATTTACCACTGTGTTACAATTGCGTACAGTTAGTATTCAGTACAGTCACATGCTGTTTAGATTTGCAGCCTAGAAACAAAAGGTTATATCATATAGCTAAGTCATATAGTCGACTATGACATCTAGGTTGTGTAAATACACTTTATGATGTTTACACAATGACAAAATCACCTAACAACTCATTTCTCAGAATGTATACCCACTGTTAAATAATGTCTGACTGTATTTGAGAGGCAGTGAGGCACTGTGCTTACAGGCGTTGATATTGGTAACACCAGACACCTAGCAGGATTACAGAAACTCACTAGCTCTTGTAAGATATGCCAACTGACCAAACAACAACTATAGTATATAAACCTCATATAAAGATGGCAGTTCTTCTAGTCAGTTCTCTGACTAATATGTGCATATTTACTTAATTTCAATTATAATGTAGATGTTTACTATACCTCAAAAATTTTCAGATGAATGGATCTCTTCCTTAATCAAAGTAAAGTTGGATTCTTATCTTTCTGTTACTTCATAAATTCTTTTCTGGGTTCTGAGCATCTATTTGGAATTAGAATTCAAGTCTCTCACAAAAACAACAAAATAACAACACACAACAATTTGGAGCTGACCAAATGCCCTCAAATAAAAACATGGACTGAGCCTTTTAATGACCCTGTTCTAACATCCACATGTGTGGTTAGGTCTGTGGAAGCCAGGGAGTATAGATATTCCAGGAGGCTGCTAGGGAATCCAGCTTGTAGGGATTAGCTGTGGCTCAGGAAAGCATAGCTTGTGTCTGTTGCTGAGAAGTGGAGGGCCTCTCAAAAGGGGCTGCACATATTCTTAGCTGAGTAAAGAAAAATAGGACTACCAGTGGACAAATATTCTACAAGAAAGCTTTAATGACTCTAAAATAATAGGACTAGCAAGACCATGTAATGCTTACTGTGTCCTGGGAACTGTTCTAAGAACTTTATATGTACTTTTTAACTTGTTTTAATCCTCGTAACAATCCCGTACGATTGGTGTTATTATCATGCTCATTTTACAGTTGACGGAACAGAGACCCAGAGGTTAAAATACACAGCTGTGAGACCAGAGCCATGATTGAAATCCAAGAAATTTGGCTCTAACATTTATGTGCTTAACTATATGTAATATTGTATTTCAGATACCAGAAAAGCACAAGATAGGGGTATTTTGTATTTTTCAGGCTCTATGTCAATTTTTCTCATATATTATTTATTTCCTCACAAATAAGCCAATATAATCAGACAATATAGGTAATATTAGCATCTCCACTTTGCAGATGGAGAAATGGATGAACAGAGGTGAAGTTATATTCCCGAGCTTACAGGTCTAGTAAATGTGGAACATCGAGATGGATCCCTGTGTTTAACAAAGATTGAATCAGAATTTCTAGTGGTGGGTCTTTGGGAATTGGCATTTTATTAAGCATTCTGAGCAATTTTGCAGACACTAACATTTGAGAATCACTGCCATAGAGACCAAGATTTTTCAAATTTAGAATTGGTGCTAATTCTTATACTTTATGTTAGGATAGCACTATTTACATGTGTAGAGCACTTTTAATCAATTGATTAATTCAAAAACTTTTGAATGAACGTCTGCCATCTGTCAAGTGCTCAGCTAAACTCCTGAGTTAGAAAGTTGAGTTAGAAATGGTTCTTGCTCTCAAGGTTGTTAGAAAATAGTAGGAGAAGAAGACAGAATGATATGTAATATAGTATCATATAGAAAATATTATAATAGAGCTTTGATTAAAATGCCAGGTGATAAGATAGAAGGAAATATCTAATTCTTCCAGGATGAGTCCAGAAACATGCACAGAGAAGATCACTATTTAACTGGATGTTACATTTGTAAGAAATTAGCAAGTGAATAAAAGGCTTTCCAGGGGGAGTGCAGAGCAAATGCAAAACGATGGGCATGGGAAAGAATGTAGCATGTTTAAGCTTCTTTGGGCTCGCCAGAGGACAGATGCATAGGTAAGTGTTTGAGCGTGGCAGAGGATGAAAGTCAGGTGAGGGTGGAAGAATGAAAGCATGTTTTGACAGACTATGTGTACATTTTGTACCAGCTAGGCAGTGTTGTGCTGAAAATAATTAAAAATGCAACTGAAACTGGTCTAATGATTTAAAGGTAAAGGCATTTATTCTTTCACAAATTTGGAAATTCCATGTAAGTGCTGATTGATTTCAAAGCTCAGTAATGACATCAAGGTCCCTGTTTCTGTCTCCTTTGTCTTTAATCAGTGTTTGCTTCGTACTAAGATCGATTTCTTTTCTCATGTTCATACTCAAACACAATCAGTGTTACAATCTTCTATGCATTAGGAAAGTAAGTACTTTGATCTTGTCAAGGTATGTAAGCATCCTAAAATTCATACGTCTTAGGTTGTTTATTACACACTGTATTACTTAGCTAGTGCTGTGTAACAAATAACCTCAAACGTTTCAGCTTCAAACAATAAACATATTATCCCACACTGGTTCTATGAGACAGGAATTTGTGAGTGGCTCAGATGAGAGGTCCTTACTTGGGGTTTCTCATGAAGTTGCATCTAGCATGCTGCAGATGAAGCTGCAGCTATGTGAAGATCTACTGCAGGTGGAGGAGCAGTTTCTAAGATGATTCATGTGGATTGCAAATTGATGCAGGCTGTAGACAGGAGGTCTCATCTTTCGGTAAGGCTGCTTGAACGTTCTCCCAGTATGGCAGCTATCTTCCCTCAGAGTCAGTGAGGCAAGACAGAACAAGGCAGAAGCCACAATATCTTTTATTACCTGGCCTCCGAAGTCACATTCTGTCATTTCTGCAATATCCTATTGGTTACACAGTCAGTCCTATTCACTGAGAGAGAAGATTACATGGAGGCACGAACATTACAAGGCAAAAATCACTGGGAACCATTTTGGGAACTTCATCTTTTTCTGAATCTTCTTAACTATTTAATTAAGGTTATGAAAGGAGCTGAGTCCTGGATTCCCACACAGACGCAATTCTAAAATGGCAGCTTCAGTCGCTGTGACACAACAAGGACACATCCCTTCTCTCCCCACCCATTTACCAGTATTTCTGCCCACATTCAAAGACTACTGCCACCTGAAAATAAGAAGAAAGGATAAGTAGTAAAGAACCACACCCTAGAGAATGTAATCGAGTATTCAAAGGCCTTAAAAAAGAACAATGGGGAAAAGTACTGCTCTGGTACTTGCTAAGCATGACAGTTTTCAATTTATTCTGTATTCATCCTTTTAGGAAAGATACACTGCACCCAGCCAATTCCTAAGATTTTTCTGAAAGATGTGTAACACAAGTGCTTAATTGTCCTTGAAGATTATTTTTATCAGATCTACATATGACCTTAGGCATTATCATTTACCAATGACACCAATCTTACAAAAAGTACTTTGTTTTCATTTTAATTTCTTTAATTATTAGCGAGCTTAAATATTTTTCATATAATTACTATATACTTGCCTTTCTTCTTTGCCTATTCATCTGCACATCCTTGCTTCTTTATCTATTGGGTTGTTAATGATGTTCTTAGCTCTTATTTATTTGGAAGGGCACTTTTTATTAAGAAGCTAAATGTTTTTGCCATTCACTGACCAAGCATTCTTAAATCAATTTTTCCTTTGTCTTTTATTTGTAATTATGAAATATTTATTAATGAAATGTTTAATTTTAATTTATCATAATTTATTTATCAATATTTTCCATGGTGATAATTTTGTTCTTGGTCACATATATATTTAGCTATGTTTTCAACTAGATCAGTTACATTTATCTTTTTTTAAATATTTATTCAGCTGGAATTTATTTGGTGTACAATGTGAGTTAAGGACTTTTATATTTTTCCAAAGAAGATAAATTTACACTGTGTAGAAAAGTAAATTGCATAATCTTAAAGGTTTTTGGTATTAGAAGTGTTTTGAGCCAGTAATCCTGCTTCTTTGGCTTTTTACTCTTTGACCATTGCAATCCTATCTCAATAACTTTATTTTAGGAAAATAATAGATGCAACCAAGGTGCACATACGAGATATTCTACTTAACAGAACTTATTAATAGCAAAAAATTAGAAGTAACCTAAGTGTTCAATAATAACATTAAGTAAATGGTTAATGGAAAAAATACAATAGGAAAAAATGTAACTACTGAAATCAAGTCCGTGAGTAACATTTAATTATTTTGAAAGACATCCTCAAGATATAATCTTAAGTAGAAATAGCAGACTACAGAAGTTTATATGCAGCATAATCTGTCTTCCATGGATTATGTTAAAACTATATTTTATTTGAAATATGTCCTGTGATTTTCAGTTTTTCAGCATGAATGTGAATAGCTGTATTACATTTATACACATTAATGATTTTTGAAAGATAAAAATATGATGATAAAATCAAAGGGAAAATACCTTTTCCTTTGAACATAATTTTGTAAAGATGAATTATAAACTTGTTTCTGATTTTAGGTAGCCTCAAGCGTACATACATAGGTTTAGTCACCACAATTGGCAAACAAGAATGAGTGTGTCATAATTATAATGACAGAAGCATTTATTGACTCATTAATATTTATGATGGAATATAGTCAGTGATAATTTAAGAAATGACTACTTGAAGTTACTTCAAGCAACAACACCACAACAGAGGATTGAAAACATCTCAAAAAATAGTAAAATCTAGTAGCATGAGAAGGTAGGAGGAAGAGTCTCATGCTCAAATACACTCTACAATTGAATTAACACTGTCTCTGATCTTTCAGGATTGATATGCTTTTCATGGAAAAATTGTATTTTTCTGAAGCTATTTCTAAATATTATTTCAATTGCTTGTCTTTTTGTGTACTTAAAATTATATATAGTATGTAAAATCATTTATATATTTGCAATCAAATCAAACTTTCAGTCTTTTTTTTTTTTTTTTTTTTGAGTCAGAGTCTCGCTCTGTCACCCAAGCTGGAGTGCAATGGTGTGATCTCGGCTCACTGCAAGCTCCATCTCCTGGGTTCACGCCATTCTCGTCTCAGCCTCCTGAGTAGCTGGGACTACAGGTGCCTGCCACCACACCCCGCTAATTTTTTGTATTTTTTTAGTAGAGACGGGGTTTCACTGTGTTCGCCAGGATGGTCTCGATCTCCTGACCTCATGATCCACCTGCCTCGGCCTCCCAAAGTGCTGGGATTACACGCATGAGCCACCACACCCAGCCCAAACTTTCAGTCTTATATCTGCATAGCACAAAGACCTACACAAATTAGTTACATTGTAAATTGTATGGAGTTAGACTAAAGGTTTATGACTTTTTTTCAGAGCCAGCTTTAGGAGCAAACAATCTGTGCAGTCATACAAGGTTAGAATGGCCCCATCCTTGGTTGTACTTTTTCTGATGTGGTTTGGCTGTGTCCCCACCTAAATCTCATCTTGAATTCCCACATCTTGTAGAAGGGACCTGGTGGGAAGTTATTGAATCACGGGGCAGGTCTTTCCTGTGCTGTTCTCGTGATAGCGAATAAGTCTCACGAGATCTGATGGTTTTATAATTAGGAGTTTCCCTGAACAAGCTCTGTCTTTTTGCCTGCTGCCATTCATGTAAGATGTGACTTGCTCCTCCTTGCCTTCCATCATGATTGTGAGGCCATTTTAATAATATAGATTCTTTCTATCCATGACCATGGAATGTTTTCCATTTGTTTGTGTCATCTCTGATTTCTTTGGGCACTGTTTTGTGATTATCATTGTAGAGATATTTTCCTTCCCTTGTTAGCTGTTTTCTTAGGTATTTTATTCTTTTTGTGGTAATTGTGAATGGAATTTTATTCATAAATTGGCTCTCAGCTTGCATGTTGTTGGTGGATAGAAATGCTAGCATTTTTTGAACATTAATTTGATATTCTGAGACTTTGCTGAAGTTGTTTATCAGTTTAAGAAGCTTTTGGGCTGAGACCATGAGTTTTTCTAGATATAGGATCATGTCATCTGAAAACAGGGATAGTTTGACTTCCTTTCTTAACTTTTTGAATGCCCTTTATTTCTTTCTCTTGCCTGATTGCTCTATTCAGAACTTCCAATACTATGTTGAATAGGAGTAGTGAGAGAAGGCATCCTTATCTTGTGTTGCTTTTCAAGGGAAATGATACCAGCTTTTGCCCATTCAGTATGATATTGGCTGTGGGTTTGCCATAGATGGCTCTTACTATTTTGAGGTATGTTTCTTCAATATCTAGTTTGCTAAAAGTTTTTAACATGAAAGGATATTGAATTGTATTGAAAGCCTTTTTTGCATCTATTGAGATAATCATGGATATGGTAACCAAAACCGCATGGTACTCATGCAAGAATAGACACATGAACCAATGGGACAGAATAGAGAATCCAGAAATAAGACTGCACATGTACAATTATCTGATCTTCAACAAACTTGATAAAAAATAGTCAATGGGGAAAGGATTCCCTATTCAATAAATGGTGCTGGGATAACTGGTTAGCCATACGCATAAAATTGAAACTGGACCCATTCCTTACATCATAAACTAAAATTAATTCAAGATGGATTAAAGACATAAATGCAAAATCCAAAACTACAAAAATCCTGGAAGACAATCTAGGAAATATCATTCATGACATAAGCATGGGCAAATATTTCATGATGAAAATGCCGAAAGTAATTGCAACAGAAACAAAAATTGAAAAATGGGATCTAATTAGGCTAAGGAGCTTCTGCACAGCAAAAGAAACTATCAGCAGAATAAACAGACCACTTACAGAATGGGGGAACATTTGTGCAAGTTTGTGCATCTGACAAAGGCCTAATATCCAGCATCTATGAAAAACTTAAACAAATTTAAAAGAAAAATCAAACAACCCCAGCAAAAAGTGGGCAAAGAGCAAACACTTCTCAAAAGAAGACATACATGTAGTCAAGCATATTTTAAAAGCTCAATATCACTGGTCGTCATCAAAACCACAATGAGATATCATCTTACACCAGTCAGATGACTATTATTAAAAAGTCAAAAATGATGCTGGCAGGTTGCGGAGAAAAAGGAACACTTACACACTGTTGGTGGGAGTGTAAATTAGTTCAACCATTGTGGAAGACAATGTGATGGTTCCTTAAAGACCTGAAGTCTGAAATACCATTTGACTTAGCAATCCTGCTGTGTCCGGAATTGGTTCCTTCCAGTAAGTTCTTGGTCTCACTGACTTTAAGAATGAAGCCGCAGACCCTCGCGGTGAGTGTTACAGATCTTAAAGATGGTGTGTCCAGATTTTGTTCCTGCAGATGTTCAGATGTGTCCAGAGTTTCTTCCTTCTGGTGGGTTCATAGTCTTGCTGACTTGAGAAGTGAAGCCACAGACCTTTTCAGTGAGTGTTACAGCTTTTAAAAGTGGCATGTCCAGAGTTGTTTCTTCCTCCTGGTGGGTACGTGATCTCACTGACTTCAGGAATCACAGGCCCCTCACGGTGAGTGTTACTGCTCATAAAGGTAGTGCAGACCCAAGAGTGAGCAGCAGCAAGATTTAATGTGAAGAGCGAAAGAACAAAGCTTCCACAGTGTGGAAGGTGACCCGAGTGTGGAAGGTGACCCGAGTGTGTTGCCACCGCTGGCTCGGGTGGTCAGCTTTTATTCCCTTATTTAGCCCCACCCATATCCTGCTGATTGGTTCATTTTACAGAGCACTGATTGGTCCATTTTACAGAGTGCTGATTGTTCCATTTTACAGAATGCTGATTGGTGCGTTTACAATCCTTCAGCTAGATACAGAGCGCTGATTGGTGCATTTACAATCCTTTAGCTAGACACAAAAGTTCTCCAAGTCCCCATCCAACCCAGAAGTTCAGCTGGCTTCACCTCTCAATCTCCCCTCTAAACAGGACACCCCAACTGCTGTTGGGAATTGGGCAGACCGCTCTAGTTAATTCCTGCTGGATTGGAGCAAAGAAAGGGCCTTGCACTTGTAGTGTCCTCCAGAGAGGAACTCTTTAGGTCAGTGAAAGGGCAAGCAGGTCGGTCCAGGGGTCCTTGGTAGAAGTTGTTGGTTGAGCTCATTTGGGGTTCCATTCTGTAGCTTGATGGCCTCCATCCTAGAGGAAACAAATTTGACAAGGAGGTTAAAAAATACAGGACCCAAAGGCAAGTAATAGCAAGATGGCTGCCATGGGACCTAGAAAGGGAAGAAGCCATGTTGCCCAACTCCAGAGGTTGGTATAAGAATTTGAAAGGCATTGTCTGATTTCAGAAGCCTTTTCCTGTAAATGCCAGGTGGCATCTTGTACTATGCCTGACTGGTTAGTGTAAAAACAACACTCTTCCCCTAAGAAGGTGCAGAGTCCTCCTTTCTCAGCAGTGAGTTCGTCTAGGCCTCAGCGGTTTTGGAGAGTCACTGCTGCCAAAGTGTCTTTTTGGGATTGTAGAGTAAGGATAGATTTCGTTATTTCTTGCAAACTGAGAAATCCTTTGAGAGTATGTGGTAGTAGGATAACGAGGTAGATAAACTTCTTATTCCGGTTCCTGTAGCAGTAGCCATTCCTAACCCTATAAGTAGGGGTATTAGTTGTATGGCTCTGTGCTGCAGGCTTGAGCTTTGAGGGGTACTGATAGGGTCTGATTTCCTGGAGCAATGTTAATGTTGGGACTTAGAAAGACTAAGGTGCAGGTGCCTATCCAGTTGGTGGGGAGGCAGATATATATTGATGTTCCACATAAGAAGAATATACCTTGGCTGGGTAGACAGAACTGGTTGTGTATGTTAAAAAGGTGTGTGAGTTTGTTGTTTTCACTTTCCCATACTCCTAGAGTACTTGCCAAGGTAGCTCTGGTGAGCGGCTGGAAAGGGCTGTTGGGAGCAAACTGAGTGGCTCCCTGTGTTCTATTTCCCATTGTAGAAAAAACCATTTTGTATCTACTAGGAACCATTCAAGAGAGCGATTGAAAGAGGGGATGAGAAGGCATTCATTAGTGGTTGGGGCACTGCTGCAGGGGTCCAGGGATGAATGGTCATGCAAGGAGTACGTTTGCCATTACAAAACCTGTACTGTTTGTTAAGCAGGGAGGAGGCGATGATTTTTGGAGGCCCTGAGAAGTGGACAAGCCATCTGAATGGTACTGTTTGGGTGACTCAGAAGTTACTATGATCAGTTGGGGCTTGAAGTTGTGGGGTGTAATTACACTGATGGGGTAGTAAGTGCCCCAGGGGCAGGCCTGATAACAGATTGCGTTGGATGCATAAAGGGGCTTGGAAAGTTAAGATGGTATTCGTAGTTACAGGGCTCTCTATGGGCTTTTCATTGCCTGTGTAATAAGTGAGGTTGGAAATGTAAGAATGTAAAAGTTGGATTGCACATCCTGTTAGGGTATTCTTGGTCCTATCAGAGATGGGGAAGTTGGCTAGTGATTACATATTTAGAAGCCAGAAAGGGTCTTTTCCATCATAATGAGGGTAGTAGGTTAAGTTGGTAAAGACCCAATTTTTTGCAGGAATGGGAGTGGCAATGTAAGCAGAGGTTGATAGAGAGATACAAAGCCAACAGTCATTTGCCAGGGAAGGATTGGACTGGTTTAACAGAGAGTGGGTTGAGAGTCTTGTAGAAGTAATTAGGAGCTAGTGGAAGGGGAGGGGTGATTATATGAGTTATCCAAGGAAGCAAGAGGGATAGATAGGCAAAGAGTAAATAGGAAGGTAAAGATGGTGCTCTGCAAGACGAGATCATTTTATCCAATCTGAGTTAAAGGTAGGAGTAAATTGCTGTCAGAAGGAAGGAAGACAGAAAGAAGGTTGATGTGATTATTATTTTCATCCCAGCAGGAGCTACAGTATATAGCCCTATCACAGAGAGTATGGTTAGTATGCTGCTTAATAATATGATGAAAGAGTAAAAAAGATTCCATTAAAGGGACAAGGAGAGGGGTTAAAGATAAAGATTATGTAGGTTTTCACTTAACTTTTTTAAGGAGGAAGAGGTTTTTCTTCAGGATCAGTGGTAGGAGCCTTTTTAGTCTGGGATGTTTCCTTCTGAAATAGGAGATGCAAGTCCTCCAATGGTTCGCAGGTATATCGAGGCTGGTCTGGCTGACCTTGGGACTGCTGAGCTGATGGTCCCGCAGATTTCTCAGGGAGTGTCCAAAATTTAACTCCGGTGTGGTGAATCCAAGATTGCACTCTTGCCACCTTAACTGCAGTGGGGGGTAGGGAGGATTACTGAGTATGGTCCTTCCCACAAAGAGTCCATAGATGGGGAGGTAGAGGGGAGAGATTTGACCAACATGAGATCTCCTGGTTGAAACAACTCTGTTCCCTTTTCTCTTTGTGACATCCTTCAGGTAGGTTTTTAAGGTTTTGTTGACATTTTGCCAAAGAAGTTATATCTTTGACCAAGTTGGCCATTTTCTGATCAAGTAGGATGTCATTTTTGAGAAAAGGGCATCCATACAGCATTTCATATGGACTGAGCCCCATTTTGTGAGGAGACAAAACCGCCCACAGTTTTGGTTTGTTTCACCCCCTGCCCAAGAACCTGCAACGGTCCCTGGACCCTGCTGAATGGAAGAGTTGCACTCACTGACGCAGCAGCAGAGACACTAGTTTTCCTCCTAGACCACAAGGAGGACCGAGGAAGGTCAGATTTAGTGGCCCTTACTGACACATTCTCGAAAACGTGCACCCTGGCCTGTGCTCCTAGACCACAAGGAGAACTGAGAAAAATCAGATTTAGTGGCTCTTACTGATGCATTCTCGAAAACCTGTTAGAGTCCTAAGCATTCTCCTGTTAGTATTGAGACTTTACCTCTGGCCTATAAAGAAGTTATGCCCCCAAAATGAAGTGGAGGGCCATACCCTGAGAGAGGGAAGGGATCTCCAGGGTTGGAAGAGTGCTGCCTTTTGTCCTCACTTGAATAGGAAGGGTATCATTTCTGAAGCTCCCCATATCCTAGCTTCAGGAATAGCTTTTGTTAGGCCTGCTAGTCTTAGGAGGGATCCTAAAATTCCAGATAGTCCCACCCCCCGATGGAGCTTTGGGCAAAAATTATGTCTTTTTGATTGTTGAGCCTGGGTGCCTAAAGAAGGGAACACAGTCCTGAGGTTTATACTAGAAATAATTCTTATAGGAGAAACTAGAAAAGCACCAGAGACAGGGAGTGGTTTTTAGAAGCAGGACTAGCCTTGTCGAAAAGAGCGAGAGGAATTTTGTCTGACAGGCACTAGGACCCAGGAGACAAGGGTCAGGATAGTTAGGATAGATGGGCGAGTCTCACTTGGGCGACATGACTTTGAGAATTCCGCTCATGGCTGCAGGATCAACCAACTTGTTTTTGGGACCCCGGAGTGAATGGCTTTCCTCTCTGTTGACCCTCAACTCAGCCCGAAAGTATAGGAAAAGCGGAATATGGTTCCAGGCAAATGAACGCTCCCAACTCTGAAGAGTCAGGGGTTGTTAGAGAGCCCTTTCCCAGAAAGCCTGACACCCATGTCTTTAGTCTGGCAGCCGTGCTAGTCGCTTTTAACTGGCCGACAGAAGTCCGATATTTAGCCCCAAAATTCTAAGGAAAAATAGGACAGAATAGCATGTGAAAGGGGATGATGGTACTCACTGCTTGGCAGTAGGCGATAATCCCTTCATGGTCGCCAAAATGTGTCTGGAATTGGTTCCTTCTTGTAGGTTCTTGGTCTCACTGACTTCAAGAATGAAGCCACAGACGCTTGTGGTGAGTGTTACAGTTCTTAAAGATGGTGTGTCTGGAGTTTGTTCCTTCAGATGTTCAGATGTGTCCAGAGTTTCTTCCTTCCGGTCTGTTCGTGGTCTCGCTGACTTCAGGAGTGAAGTCGCAGACCCTCATGGTGAGTGTTACAGCTCGTAAAGGTAGTGTGGACCCAAAGAGTGAGCAGCAACAAGATTTATTGTGAAAGCTTCCACAGCATGGAAGTGGATCTGAGCAGATTGCTGCTGCTGGCTCGGGTGGCCAGCTTTTATTCCCTTATTTGGCCCTGCCCACGTCCTGCTTATTGTTCCATTTTACAGAGTGCTGACTGGTTCATTTTATAGAGTACCGATTGGTGCGTTTACAATCCTTTAGCTAGGCACAGAATGTTGATTTGTGTGATTTTACAGAGTGCTCATTGGTGCATTTACCATCCTTTAGCTTGACACAGAGTGCTGATTGGTGCATTTACAGTCCTTTAGCTAGACACAAAAGTTCTCCAAGTCGCCATCCAACCCAGAAGCTCAGCTGGCTTCACCTCTCACTACTACTGGGTACATACCCAAAGGAATATAAATCATTCCATATAAAGACACATCCATGTGTTTACTGCAGCACTGTTCACAATAGCAAAGACATGAAATTAACCCAAATGCCCATCAGTGATAGACTGGATAAAGAAAATGTGGTACATATACACCATAGAATACTATGTAGCCATAAAAAAGAACAGGATCATGTCCTCTGCAGGGACATGGATGGAGCTGGAGGCCATTATCCTTAGCAAACTAATGCAGGAACAGAAAATCAAATGCCACATGTTCTTATGAGTGGGAGCTAAATGATGAGAACACATGAACACATAGAAGGAAACAACACACACTGGGGCCTATCAGAAGGTCGAGGGTAGGAGGATGGAGGGGATCAGGAAAAATCACTAATGGATACTAGGCTTAATATCTGGGTGATGAAATAATCGGTACGACAAACCTCCATGGCACATGGTTTCCTATGTACTAAACCTACACATCCTGCACATGCACCCCTGAACTTAAAATAAAAGTTAAAAAAGAAAAGAACAATTGAAACTGGCCTAAGTCAAACAAGGACAATTTTGGGAGGAACATATATCAGGTGTTTTCAGGGCAAGTGTAATTCCAGGTGATACTTTATTCAGGCAAACATGCATATTAAAAAAGCTGATGGATCAGGGTGTGTTATCTCAGTGCCAGGTGTTCTGAGGCTCATCAGCACTCAGGTTTTGGAACCAAGATGGCTACCAGCACCTTCTGGACTGTGTCCTCTGTTGCTCTTTTCAGGAAGGAAGACTGTCTTCTTTAAACCCTGAAATCAAAGTTCTGGACTTCATTCTGATTGGCTTAAGTGAATCAACCTCTAAGAAAGAAAAAGTAAGGATGGAAGAAAGGAGGGGAGGGAGGAAAAAGGAGGGAGGGAGGCAGGAAAGAAGGAAGGAAGGAAGAGAGGGAGGGAGGGAGGGAAGGAAAGTCTATAAGACAAAGGAAGGGAATGTAATGATGCTGATTAGCCTAGTGTTGAATAGAGGGATGCCTCTAAGGACAGTGTGGGGCTGGCTTTTCCTGAAACTGCATCACACAGAAATGAATGACATGAGGACACTTCTACCAAAACAGGAAATGGATACTAGATGGGACAATTTTTTTTGATGACTTTACAGAGAAATTAGAATTTTATTACAAAAATTAAAAAGCATAGTTATTAATTTTATTAGTGAAAACTGAGAGAATGGAAAAGAATATATAAATTATTTCTGTATACGTTTGCTTTAAAGTGTCGGCTGTGTAGCCAAAATTCAGATATTTGATGATTGATTGACCAAAATAATTTAATAAGCTAGAATGGATTAATTTTCCAGACAAAATAATACAGCAAGATCAACATAGTCCTCCAGCTGAGAAGAAGATATTTTATTTAAAAAGGTTGGAATAAATACATATAAAGGCTTTGCCAGTGTAAATTCCAGGTGTTTAGGGATTTGGGGTATCTGTAACATGACTATTGAAGGTGTGGTGGACATTCAATTACTTTGTACAAAGCAATAAGGGGCCACAATGCCGAATTGTTCTTTTTCTTGCAAACTAAAATTAGAGGCAGCTTTTCTTCTTTCAGTGAAACTAAAGGCTGCATCATTTGTGATTCAGGCTAGCAGTATTATTCCCAGCCAAGTCTTATTGACTTTCCTTTCCAGTGACATTATTTTAATTAACCACTAGGACAAAGCAAGTTAAATGCAGACTAGAAGAGTGGTTTCATGATGAAGTCAGGATCATTTCCAAAATACAGTGTTTGTTCTCAATGTACATTATCATTGCCATTTCCCAACCATTCAATAAGTGTCTAATTTTGGTTTGATCAGTTCAAACTTATAAGATGATATCCCAAAGTAGAAAATGATTACATCTTTTAGAAAAATATAATTTTGATTTTGTTAAAGAGTAAAGCATATGCTTTATTTCGATGTCGATATAGTCATCTTACAATGACGTAATAACACAAATGCAACTGTGTGATTACTGAGGTATAATAGAGGAAAGTATTCTTTCTCAGGCCAAATGATCAAAGTGGGGAGAATGAAATCGATAGAAAGGTAAAAAGGAAAAGAGGAGAAGTCAATGATCTTTATAACTTTATGTGAGAGAGCAACTGGGAACTTTGGTAGCTAGCATATTTCTCTGTCTTAAATGAGTGAATAAGCACTCTAGAAGAAAGGAAATTATCCATCCCACATGCATAGTGGACAGGAATTCAAACACTTAGTTTTCTCCTTTCAATGCCACAGTATACAGAAATATTCTCTAATCTTTCCTATACTTCCTGTTTCCTTCATGTTAACTTCACTCAGTTGAAACAAATATTTTCTCTTCGGAGAAGATGGAAATCCTAAACTTAAATCACGTTTTTGATCATTTCAAAATTAAAACCCTGACTTGACCAGCAGATGTTTCGGGGTTTGGGATTCAGAGTATAGAAACCCAAAAGATGTTTGGCTACTGGGCAACACCAATGTGAAATTGTGCTGGCAAGAGAAACTTTATTAAAAATTTATTCCTTGGTTATACAACAGACACATATAGGACACATGCTATATGCCAGGCATTGTGCTGAGACATAAGTAAGAGTTTCCATCCCTAAGGAATTTTCAGTTTAGAAGAGGGAAACAAATATGCAAACAAGTGTAAAAACAAATTATAGATGAAATTAATACAACTTTTAATGGAAGACAACAGAGGAACTTGGCTTTTATATATAGAAATAAAGAAAAATGTTCAAAGAAGATACACGTGACTTTATTTTGGGGGGATGGTGTCAAGTAATTAGGAGTTTGAAGGAGAGACATTTTTCTTTCCTCTCTCAAGGGTTCTCTGCTTCTCTTATTATTATCAAGTAACGATTGTGTTAGTGTCAGCCACAGAAAAAAAAAGGCTTCAGTAAAGGGTATTCCAATACCGCCAAAAATGTACTTTCATCTCCCAGCACAGAGATGACAGTCATTGAAAGTTGGATGAATAAAGGAATTAATAAATACATGAAATGCCTTTGCTTTCTAGAAGCTCAGAGTGTCTAAAAGAAGCATGAATTAGACCTCATCAGATTATTGGATAGGTTGAACTAACTCTAGCAGATGATGGAAAAGCTTCACAGAAGACTGTAAGTCTTAAAGGATGAGTTTATCAGGTGGAGGAGTAAAGGACTTTTTCAGACAAAGGTAATGGGTGTATAGAATCATGGAGAAAGGACTTGATGTGTTGGAGGGTTGATGTGGCAAAATTTGAGTTCATGATGGGAGAAGAGTTGTTAATGTGGTTGATCAGGTTAAGATAAAGAAGAGACTCATTTGCATGTAATGTCAAGAATCAAATGATCACCATATAGGGGTTTTTAAAGGGAGGAGCATTCTGTTTTTTTGGTTTTGTTTGTTTGTTTGTTTTTTTGAGATGGAGTCTCGCTCTGTCACCCAGGCTGGAGTGCAGGGGCGCAATCTTGGCTCACTGCAAGTTCCGCCTCCCGTGTTGGCGCCTTTCTTCTGCCTCAGCCTTCTGAGTAGCTGGGACTACAGGCGCCCGCCACCACGCCCGGCTAATTTTGTTTTTGTATTTTTAGTAGAGACGGGGTGTCACCGTGTTAGCCAGGATGGTCTCCATCTCCTGACCTCATGATCCGCCCGCTTTGGCCTCTCAAAGTGCTGGGATTACAGGCATAAGCCACTGTGCACGGCCAGGGAAGAGCATTCTTTGACGTTTTATGACTCTCATTTATCAGGCTGCAACTCTGTACCCCTGAAGATTCTGCTTCTTCATTCACATGCTTTATCTCATTCCTTTCCTCCATGACAGTCTAGTGAAATCTTTGTTTTTAAATCTCTATTTAACTAAGGGGTGAAGATTGGAGAATATAACAACTTTCCAAATATCACATAACTAGTAAGAGTCAGTGGAGTGCAAATCATCACAAAGTGACATCTGTGTATGCAAAGCTTTCACGTGTCTGTGGAGGCCTGGGGTAGACCAGTAGAGGCAGATATGTTATTGATTGAGCTGACATTCTCTTTCCCTGCATACTGCATTTATAGCTGTCATCATGTTTCTGCACAGGCTTTTCTTTTCTGATAGTTTATAGTGTACATCTAATCCAAATCCCTCCATGCTGCCTTAGGCCACAGCTCAAATGGCTTTATCATTTTAAGCAACTAGGTACAACGCTGATCTGCACAGAGAGGAGGCGTTTTCATCTACATTTTAATTTCATCTCCTGGTAGGTTCCCATGTGAACACCACCTTTTACTGGGTCTATTCACTATTCATTTGTCAGTGTGATAAAGTATGCCTAGTGTTTTCCACCTAATCTTTATTTCTCTTACTACTTGGTCACCCACAACAGCTCCAGCTGTATATGAAAAGACAAGAATGGTGATGGTTCACTGATTTTTAGATTAATGTGTCTTCACAATGGCAATCAAATTAGGAGAATTAGAGGACAAGGGTTTTGTCTTGAGAATTCATTTGCATAGTTGGATCTGTGTGGGTGTTTGTGTGTGTGTGTGTGTGTGTGTAGTGGGCTATTTGAAGGGCTTTTACCATTATAAAAATATAGTCAAAAATATATTCGCTAAGTCTCCCCTCCCAATTTTCAGAGAACAATCTGCAGTCTTGAAATAAATATTTTACAACACTTTTTCAAGACATGGCAGCAAAGAGTTTAATAAAGATTATCTCCAGGTGAGAGTCAATAAATCGTCAGACCTGAGCAGCTGCCAGATCTCGATTCCTCTTAGAACTGATCTATTAAACCCAAAGCAGGGCCTCTGAGGATAAAGGACTCTCAGATCTTTACCAACATGCTGTGTTCTGAAACTTCATTATATTCAAAGACATGCCACTTACAATACCTGCACTTTGTAGCAAGGGCAACATGCCATTTATTTCAGCTCCATTAATCTGTCAAACCTGACAGCTTCTGGGCTGTAGTTAACCTTTGAAATTAATGATGATGAACAAATGATAAGATAAGCATATTTCCAAGGTGTTTATCACATCTTCTTTAGAAGATAATGTTTTCAAACAGTTCAAAATCTCTATTTACAAAAGGTATATTGATTGGAGATTATTATAATTTCTTACTGTCACATTTTTCAAGATAATATTTGATAACACTGAACAAGGGGTTGAAAATCTGAGCTGTTTCATATACTAGTTGTGTGACTTTGGATAAATCAATAAATATTTCTGAATAACAATTTCTCTTTCATTTTTAAGGGATATAATGATTTTTACCCACTACAACTATAGTTGTAAAATGAAATATTACTTATAAAAACCTTAGAGAACTAAATAATGCTAATTAAAGGTAAGATGCAAATATATGACTTCCTTGAGACTCTTCTCAATGAAGAACTAATCGCTCATGTATTTTTGGTTTTAGTCCTTTCTTACCATAACTAGATTATTTCTCATTTTCATATTAGTGTTAACTTTGTGTATTTTCCTAAGTATTTCAATTTCATCAAGTTGCTTGAGGGCAGAGTCATCTTATTTATTTTGATCTTTAAAAATTAATTCTCTTAGTAGACACTTGTGATGGTTAATATTGTGTCAACTTGATTGGACTGAAAGATGCAAAGTATTATTCCTGGGTGTGTCTGTGAGGGTGTTGCCAAGGGAGGTTAACATCTGAGTCAGTGGACTGGGAGAGGCAGACCCGCCCTGAATCTGGGTGGGCACCATCTAATCAGCTGCCAGCACAGCTAGCATAAAATCAGGCAGAGGAACTTGGAAGGACTAGACTGGTTGAGTCTTCTGGACTCCATCTTTCTCCCATGCTGGATGCTTCTAGCCCTCGAATATCGGACTCAAAGTTCTTTAGCTTTTGAACTCTTGGACTTACACCAGTGACTTGCCAGGGGCTCTCAGGCCTATGGCCACAGACTGAAGGCTGCACTGTCAGTTTCCCCTGCTTTTGAGGTTTTGGGACCCAGATTGGCTTCCTGGCTCCTCAGCTTGCAGATGGCCTACTGTGGGACTTCACCTTGTGATCATGTGAGTCAATTATCCTAATAAACTTCCCTTCATATATACATCTATCCTATTAGTTCTGTCCCTTTAGAGAACCCTGACTAATACAGCACTGTTATAACAAAAGAGTGGGTTGTATTAGTCAGGATTTTTCAGAAATACACCACCAATAAGATAGATAGATAGATAGATAGATAGATAGATAGATAGATAGATAGATAGAT
>NC_045438.1:55103457-55151266 GCF_002776525.5 Piliocolobus tephrosceles | reverse complement strand
GATAGATAGATAGATAGATAGATAGATAGATAGATAGATAGATAGATGAAAGGGGACTTATTAGGGGAGTTGACTCACATGTTTATGAAGGCTAAAAAGTCCTATGACAGGTTATCTGCAGATAGCTCTTAGATTTGCCCCTTTGAGAGATTTTATAGGTCCTGTAAGTGTGTTTTATTTATTTCTTTATTCTTTTCTCTTTTGTCTCCTCTGGCTGTTTTCAAATAGCCTGTCTTCACACTCATGAATTCTTTCTTCTGCGTTATCAAGTCTGTTATTAAAGGATTCTGATACATTCTTCAGTATGCCAATTACATTTTTCAGCTCTAGAATTTCACTTGATTCTTTTTAATTATTTTAATCTCTTCATTAGATTTATCTGATAGAATTCTGGATTCCTTCTCGGTGTTATCTTGAATTTCTTTGAGTTTCCTCAAAACAGCTATTGTGATTTCTCTGTCTAAAAGATCACATATCTCTGTTTCTCAAGAATTGGCTGCTGATGCCTTATGTAGTTCATTTGGTGAGGTCAGGTTTTGCTGGATGGTGTTGATGCTAGTAGATGTTCTTTGTTGTCTGGGCATTTAAGAGTTTGGGTTTATTATAGTCTTCACTGTCTGGGCTTATTTGTAGCTGTCTTTCTTGGGAAGGCTTTCCAGATATTTGAAAAGACTTGGCTGGTTGTGATTGAAGCTGTTTCTGCTTTAGGGGGCACCCCAAGCCCAGTAACACTGGGCTTCTTGTAGACTTGTAAAGGTACCACCTTGATAGTCTTGGCCATGATCTGGAATAATTCTCTGGATTACCAGGCAGAGAGTCTTGTTGTCTTCCCTTACATTTTCCCAAACATACAGAGCCTTTTTTCTGAGCCACCTAAAGCTGGGGTGGAGTGACATAGCACCCCATGTGGCCACCATCATTATTTGTACTCTGGTTCAGACCTGAAGCCAGCACAGTTTTTGATCTTGCCCAAGGCCTACTGTAACCACTCCCTGGGCCCTGGAGCTCTATAATTGGCAGGTGGTAAAGGCTAGCCAGGCCTATGTCCTTCCCTTTTGGGATATGAGGTCCCCCAAACCCGAGGTGGGTCCAGAAGTGTCATCTGGAAGTTAGGGACTAGAGTCAGAAACTCAGAAGTCTACCTGGGGTTCTATTGTATTGTAGGTGAGCTGGCACTCAAACCACAAGATACAGTCCTTCACACTCTTCCATCCTCTTTTCAAAGGCAGAGGAGCTCCATCCCATAGCCACCACCAACCCTGACCACAAGGAATACTGCCAAACTACCACTTATGTTCCCTTAATGCCCAAGGTCTTTTAAGTCAGCTTGTGGTAATGCTGCCTGGCCTGGGACTCACCCTTTAGGGTAGTGGGCTCCCCTCTCACCCAGGACGGGTCCGAAAATGCAATCCAAGAGTCAAGTCCCGGAATGAGGAACCCTAAGAGCCCACTTGGTGCCCTACCCCCTTGTACCAGTGGTGGTACCTGAAGCCAGCAAGTCTCTCACCAAAACCTTTGATGTAGTCCTTGGGTATCACTGCTGGTTATTCAAGGCCCAACAGTTCTTCTTCAGTTAGTGGGTGATGAAAGCTGGCAAGACTGGGTCCTTTTCTTCAAGGCAGTGGGTTCCCTTTTGACCCCAGATGTGTCTAGAAATGTCATCTGGGAGGTAGGGCCTGGAATGAGAGCTTCATGACTCTGAACAGTGCCCTCTCCTGCTGTGGCTAAGCTGGTATCCAAGATGCAAGACAAATTCCTCCCCACTCTTGTCTCTCCTCTCTTCAAGTGGAAGGAAGGGATCTCTTTTGGAGCTTCAAGCCATACAGCTTGAGATCAGGGGAGTGGTGATGCCAGCACTGCCTTGGCTGCACCAACTGGCATCTCAATATTTCCCATGCTTCCTCTGCAGTCCACTGTCTCTGGGCCTTTTTCAGCCCTAGGACTTGCCCAATAGTTGCAGTCTGGCCTAGATTGCCTTTTAAGTTTACTCAGAGACCAAGAGCAATTTGACCCTCAGTGGCAAGGTTTGTAGGCACTCAGTTTTGGACTGCTGGGATTGGCAATTCCCCTCTGGCCACTTCTGGTTTAAATGCTCTCTTTGTGTTTGGGCATCAGGTGAGTTTGGTCCAGGTTTCGGTTCTGCTCTAACAAGATAGCACTGATTTCAATGCCTCACCATTGCTGTGTTCTCTTCCCCCAGCACCCAGAGAGGTTCTCTGTACCACACCCCAATGTGGCAGGTAGGAGAGGGGCATTGGTGATTCAGGACTGTTATGTCTATCTCTTCAGTGCCTCTTTCATCAATATGAAGTTAAAACCAGGTGCTGTGAGTGCTCACCCAAGTTTTCTTAGGAAGGTGTTTTCTCTGTGTGGATAGTTGTTAATTTGGTGTCCTGTGGTGGTGACAATTGGTGGAGGCCTCCATTCCTCCATCTTGCTCCACCTCTTTCACTGTGCTTTATTTTTAAAGCACATCTCTTTTTAACATTTCCAACACACTTTCATCACTGTGAGCTCTGTCACCTCACAGTCAAATGGTTTCTAAAAGTACAAGTGGGGTCTATTTGCAATTTGATACCTCATCAGTGTATTCACACAATGTCCATCTCGTGATCAGCTGCTTCAACAATCTGTTGTCCTAGGTGTCTATTCTTGAAAGCAAAAGAAAGGAATGGAATCAAAACAGCAAAATTGGAACAGGGATATATATATACACATACACAATGTATATCATATACACACACATATCTATATATCTATATATCTATGTATATCCCTCATCCCTGTTCATATATATTTTAATGGCTGGGCATGTAGTAAGCAATAACAGCACTATCTCTCAAAAAATATCCCTACATTTTTGGAAACTAAGTTACCCAATTTCAAATTATCTATAGTCGAAACAATAAATCAAATGGAAATTAGTAAATATTTTAAAGTAAATAAAAAAGAAAATCACAGCATATCAGAATATGTGGGATGCCACTAAAACAGTATTTAGTGGGAAGTGTACAGCACTAAGCACCTACTATGGTTTGGATACTGTCCACTCCAAACCTTATGTTGAAATTTTATCCTCAATGTTGGAGGTGTGGCCTAATGTGTTAGGATCATGGAGGCAGATCTCTCATGAATAGGTTAATGCTCTCCCTTGGGAGTGAGTGAGTTCTCACTCTATTGCTTATCATGACAACTGATTGTTAAAAGAGCCTGGCACCTTCTTCTCCACCTTGCTTCCTCTCTCACCATGTGATCACTGCCTGACTGGCTCCCCTTTGCATTCCATCATGACTGGAAGCAGCCCAAGGATCTCACAGATGTAGATGCCAGTGCCATACTTCTTACACAGCCTGAAGAACTGTAAGCCAAATAAACCTATTTTCTATATAGATTGCCAAGTGCAGGTATTCTTTTCTAGCAAAACCAAATAGACTAATACAGCACCTATGTTAGAAAAGAAGAAAGATTACAAATTAATAACCTCAGCTTCTACTTTAAGAACTAAAAAAAGAACAAATTAATACCAAGTTGTGCAGAAGAAAAAAGTAGTAATGATTAAAGAAAAATTAAGATACAAAAGAGAAAATCAATAATTCGTTCTTTGAACAAATAAGGAAAATTAATAAAACTCTAGCCAGACTGATCATGTAAAAAAGAGAAGATATTATTTTTACCATTACATATATATGAAAAAAAATCTCTACATTTTCTACAAATAGTTAAAGAATAGAGACCATGGAGTATGGTGAAATAATACTATGATAATAAGGATAGTAAGAGAATACTATAGACAACTTTATGCCAGTAAATTTTACAATGTAGTAGGAAAATTTTTCTTAAATAATACAAACTAAAAAGGTTCACTCAAGAAAAATAGAGGCAACTCAAATAGCTCTATGTTTATTATAAGCTTTGATTTTTAACTTAAAACATTACCACAAGGACAACTCCAAACCCAGATGACTTTCCTGGTGAATTCTACCAAATATTTGAGAAAGAAAGAATACCAGTTCTACCCAAAGTCCTTCAGAAAAATTTTAGAAACGAAATGCTTTCCACACATTCTTTGAGGCTAGGATTACCCTGATACCAAAGTTAGACGAAGATATCATAAAAGAGAAAATTATAAATATCTCTCACAATTGTAGATACATTCTCTACAACATTTTGTAAAGTGAATTCAACAATATATTAAAAGATAATACATCATAACAAGTTGTTTTTTCCCCCAGAAATGCAAGATTGGTTTAGCATTAGAAATCAATCAATGTGACTCAATATATTAACAGACTGTATTAGTCCCTTCTCACATTGATATGAAGAACCACATGAGATTGGGTAATTTATAAAGAAAAGAGATTTAATTGGTTCACAGTTCTGCGGGATGCACAGGAAGCCTGGGGAGGCCTCAGGAAACCCACAGTCATGGTGGAAGGTAAAGAGGAAGCAGGTACGTTTTATATGGCCAGAGAAGGAGGAAGAGGGTGAAGAAGGAGGTGCTACACACTTTCAAACAACCAGATCTCATGAGAACTTACTCACTATCACAAGAACAGCAAGGGAGTAAATCCGCCCTCATGATCCAATCACCTTCCACCAGGCTCCTCTTCAAACACTGCAGATTACAATTTGGCATGAGATTTGGACAGGGCCACAAATTCAAACCATATCACACACTAAATTAGAAAAAATATATAGTCATCTCAAGAGATTGAGATAAAGCATTAGGCAAACTTCATCAACTATTCTTCATAAGAACTTTCAGCCATCTTAAAAGATAATCAGGCTGTTTTATTTCAATATAAGGCATACAAAGAAAAACCCCTGAAACTAATATTATTCTTAATAGTGGAAGACAGAGTGCTTCCCAGTAAGGTCAGAAACAAGGCAAAAAATCTGCCATAACAACTTCTATTCAACCTTTTCTGCAGGTTATAATATGTTCAATAAGGCAAGAAAACTTTTTTTTTTTTTTTTGAGACGGAGTCTCGCTCTGTCGCCCAGGCTGGAGTGCAGTGGCCGGATCTCAGCTCACTGCAAGCTCCACCTCCCGG
Organism: Piliocolobus tephrosceles; assembly: GCF_002776525.5. Classification (NCBI taxonomy): domain Eukaryota; kingdom Metazoa; phylum Chordata; class Mammalia; order Primates; family Cercopithecidae; genus Piliocolobus; species Piliocolobus tephrosceles. The sequence continues at coordinate 55,146,212 of NC_045438.1, read as the reverse complement.
GTTTACTCCATTCTCCTGCCTCAGCCTCCCGAGTAGCTGGGACTACAGGCGCCTGCCACCTCGCCTGGCTAGTTTTTTTGTATTTTTTAGTAGAGACGGGGTTTCACCGTGTTAGCCAGGATGGTCTCGATCTCCTGACCTCGTGATCCACCCGTCTCAGCCTCCCAAAGTGCTGGGATTACAGGTTTGAGCCACCACGCCCAGCCAAGAAAACATTCTTTTAAAAGTCTACATTGGAGAAAAAGTATAGCTGTCTTCATTTGCAAATGACATAATTATCTCCATAGAAAATTGTATGGCATGTGCAAAAAACTATTGGAATGAATAAATGAGTTTAGTATGGTTGCAGGATATAATATCAATTATACAGAATTGATTGTAGTTTAGAATATTAGCACAAACATTCAGGAATTGCCCTTTAAAAAATACTATTTGCAATACTATCAAAAACTGTGTGTCAGGCATTGTGGTGTGTACCTGTAGCCCCAGCTACTTGGGAGGCTGAGGCAGGAGGAACCCAGGTTTGAGATTAGCTTGGGCAACATAGATGGAACCCCATCTCAAAAACAAAACAAAAACAAACAAACAGACAAAAAAAAAAAAAAAAAGAATTGTGAAATACTTATGACTAAATAGTTGTGTAAGACCTGTGTATGAAACTAAAAAACATTACTGAGAGAAATTGAAGACCTAAATAAACAGATATACCATGATTATGTATCTGAAAATTGTATTTATCTATTTCTTGACTTACACAGCAACATGATTCCAAAAATATATATAGTAGATTTTTGTTGGTATATTTGACTCATATAAATGCAATGAATATTGAATAGCCAAAAGAATTTTAAAAAAGAAGAAAGTTAGAGGGCTAACACTACCTGACTTTAAGGCTTATTACAAAACTATCGTCACCAAAACAGCATGGTATTTGCATCAAGATAAAGTAGATTAATGGAACAGAATAGTCAGTTTAGAAAAAGACGTGTGTGTGTGTTTGTATAGTCAATTGTGTGTGTGTGTATGGTCAATTGCTTTTCAACAAAGTTACAAAGACAACTTTGCCTTTCCACAATTCAGTAGAGTATGGACAGTGTTTTCAAAAACTGGTTTTTAAACAACTGAATGTCCATGTGTGGAAAAAAGTCCCTCCAAACAAAAACAAACAAAAATTACTCAATCCATTCTTTGCACTACATACAAAAATTAACTCAAAATTTAAGAAAGAAATTTATGGAACAAATAAGAACTTTTTACTTTGTAAATTTTTACTTTGTGAAGTAGGATCCCTAACAGGTATTAGAGGTTGCCATTATTGCATTTTACTTATTCTCAGTCACATTTTTTTTCATTTTTAAAGATGTCTTTGAAATCAGCTTGTGATTTAAAATTGATGGCTACTTACAGTTACCATCAATCAGGTGGTAGTCACAGCACAGTTGTCACTTCCTTCATATGTGCAAATTTGATCATAGTTATGATGTTTTAAGTGCAGCCCAGGTATTAGATGTATCTTAATATAACCAATATAACATTATTTTAGACATATCTAGTGTAGGAAATCTCTCTGTGAGTTTATATTTGATTTTTGCCAACAACTACAAATTATTCAGAGCTAACTTTTGTAAGATTGGGCATCTATCTGGGGAACGTTTTATGTCAAAAGGTGATATAACTGTAACGAGAGAGTATTTCTTGTGTGATGTATAAACTTACCCTAACAGTAATTCCAAAAGAACAATTCTAACATGTTTTGTGCAGTATCAGACTAAATTTGAATCTGCATTCAGAGCCTCAAGAAGAGAGAAGTTTGAAAGACAGCATTCTTTGTGTACTAATATGTGATGTGTACAAAACATATTACTTTAGAATCTTAAGAAGGTATTATAATAATTATTAATTTTATCCAACTAATATATAATGACTGACTACTCCAAAGGATAATGCTATTAACCATAAGGAAGCAATAATAATTAGTTATAGTATCAATAATGCTAGTAACCATAAGGAAGCAATAATAATTAGTTATAGTATCAATCTTGGATGAAAACAATATATTTGAATAATAGTTTTTAGTGGTTGAATATTAAGAGGTACATATTACCTCATTTAATTCCTATAACAACCCTGTGAAAATGCATTATTATCATAATTTTCTAAGAGAGTCAGTGGAGAGCTAGGTTAAATGACTTGCCTAGGATCACTCAGCTAGAATTTGGCAAAGCTCCAAATGTACATTGATGTGACAAGTAAAACCTCCTCTAATGTTGCCTTCACTTATGTCCTTAAGCAGCTTTCATTTATTAAGGGAACAAGTGATAAATACCATGGAAAATGTGGAAACATATGGCCACAGTTGTCAGAAGGGGATCACAACTAGGGGAAGGTCGGAGGAATTTTCAAGGAGTTAAAATTTTAGTTGAGCAAAGGAGTAAAAATTTAGTCAAATATTGAATTATTTTAACAAGTAGATTTAGAAGTAGGAGACATTGTATTTGGAGGGAACTGTAGAAGGTTACACATAGAGATAGTAAAACACAGGGTAGGTTGCAGATATTGTATATAACTAAGTGATTTTTTTAGCCTAGGCCTATGCAAAGGAGCAGACAAAATACACCTAGAAAGGCATGTTAGGAACAATCTTGGAGGACTTGATTACAAAGGTGAGGACTTCTTATCTATTTTATTAGGTATATATGGAAGAAAATGTGAGCCTTACTGTGCAAAGAAAGGATGTGTTAACAGCTGAGTTTTATTTAAGAAGACTAAGCCTGGCGTGGTGGCTCATGCCTGTAATCCTAGCACTTTGGGGGGCTGAGGCAGATGGATTGCCTGACCTCAGGAGTTCAAGACCAGCCTGGGCAACATGGTGAAACCCCATCTCTACTAAAAATACAAAAAAATTCGCCTTGCGTGGCAGCATGTGCCTGTAATCCCAGCTACTCAGGAGGCTGAGACAGGAGAATCGCTTGATCCTGGGAGGCAGAGGTTGCAGTGAGATGAGATCGCACCATTGCACTGCAGCCTGGGGGACAAGAGTGAGACTCTGTCTCAAAATAAATAAATAAATAAATAAATAAATAAATAAATAAATAAATAAATAAGCTTAATATGGCAGTTGGGTATAGACTGGATTAAAGCGTGGGAGCAATAAATCAAGAAGAAATATTAAACAGTTGAGCTATGATGATGGCTTTGAGGATAGAGCTAAAGGGATAATAAATCCGGAGAGAGAAAATAGAGAGAAAGAGAAGGAGCATGAGAGAGAGAAACTGATTTTTACTAGATGGCATCTATTCTTTAAGGGTTTATGAAAGCTAAATTCTAATGAGGAATAACTGATTTTGCCCATACACACAAAACAATATCCTGTCAAAATTGAGAATAATCTACTATTTTAAGGAGTATGTAGCTTTTACAGAAAACAGAGTCATTAATACACCTTGATCAACTGATCAATCTCTTTCTCTGTCACTCTCTCATTCCATATTTATATCTATATCTATATCTATATCTATATCTATATCTATATCTATATCTATATCTATATCTATCTATATCTCCACCCATCACCCAGCTGTCATCATCTATCATTTGCCTTTGGCTTATTCATTAAAGGCTGAACTTAGTGCTAGACAGATTTCATTTTCTCTGAAATTTCTAACATGGACATGAGCAAAATTTCTATGCTAAACCTAAATTTCCTCACATGTAAAAACAGCATTATTAATGGTCCTTTCAAATAAGGTTATTACGATTAAGTGGAATAATATATGTACAATTCTTAGCACAGTCTTTTGTAATAGTCAACACTTAAAAAATATGAACACGCATACATACACAGATTTACAAATGTATAAATATGTTTGTAGACTGGCTATCAATTATGTTGTTTATTTTGTTTGGGGACTAGCACAGTACTTCCAATGACAGGTTACTGACAATTTTATCCTATGGGAAAAGTTACTGTGTCATGCCTTGTCAATCCTTTTTCATTTCCTTTGATGGTTACTTCCAGCCTAAAGCCTCCTGAATTCCCTTGATCTTCCCTAGGAGTCTCATTCTGGCACCATCTGTCCATTTTTCTTGGTACCAGGAGACCTTCCTAATTTATCCTTTTCATCAACGGAGTCAGGTTTTATTCTTGGGCTTGATTCTCTTAAAATGCTAACTTCAGGTATGTTTAAGGGAGTTATAATTGCTTAATGAGTTACTTTTTTCAGATAAGTGATTTACAATTAACTGAAATTGTTAATGGGCTAAGCTTATGGTTCTCAATGTTGAATATACGTCAGAATCATCTGACGGGAATATAACACAATTCGTTGGATCCTAATCCCGGAGTTTCTGATTCAGTAGGCCTCGAGTGGGATCTGAAAATATGCATTTCTAACAGGTTCCCAGGTGATGTTGATGATGTTGGTGTAGAGACCAAGCATTGCAAACTACCGGTTTAAGCCAAAGGCATATTATTAGGAGTTTAAATCATCACAACTAAATTACTAAAGGAGACATTTGGTGGTAAGAGAAACATTCAGTATTGCTTCAAGAAAATAGGTGGAAATAACTTCACAGTCAAGTAACTTATACCATTAACAAAAAATATATTTTTGTATTGGAAGGTCTGGAACATTTTTTTTTTTCATTAGTCCCTAGTTTGTTTCTTCCACAGAAATTTCTGTGTACATGTACAGCACTAACTTCTCAAAATCCACATGCACCAGCAATCTACTGCCTAGTCTCAAATACATTTTATTTAGACTTACATTTCTTTTGTAAAGGTGTGAGAAATTGAAAGCTAATCCCTGTCCTTTGGGCCTCCTTGATGATCAATATGTTGGCGCTAGGATGGGAAGGAAGAAAATTGCCACCTCTATTGGAGTTGGTATACCCTACAAAACAGGACTACTTGCCAGATGTCCCAAACCCTGGGGCTGGTTGTTTTTTTGAGTCCTTGGTGAATGCAGATGAAATGAAAGGGAAATTCATGTCATAGGATGACCTTAGTATTCTGTGAAGTTCAGGTGATTCTGTTTCTGCTGAATTTTTCACATAATCACTTTAATTTTCTACTTTATTTGCATACATATGCCTGGCCAGACTCCAGCAGCTGAGTTCTTTCAGATAATCAGCAAGAGTATCTTGGAACAAGTGGCAATTGCATGGAAATTCATGTTTTGAGTAATTATATGCACCGGTATCTAACAATATGTGTACTGACGTACTCATTTGAACAAATTATGAATAACTGCCCCAAATTGCCCTGAGATTTTCTCTGCTGAATGCTCCACAAGTTGAGTTTCAGTGCAACACAATCTTCGCTTCAAGGCTTCCTTTTGGTTACTGAAGCCTGCTGACAATGGTTCCTCTGCGCTGTCACAGTGCACATACTCCTGTCTCCTCTTCCTGCACATTGAAGCTCCTTTATTCTTCACAGCACACTTCAGTGTCTTACCTTTTCTCCTCCTGAAACATTTCCATCTTTGTGAAATCTCATTTGAGTATTTCTTAGTATGACATACTGTCTTGCTGCACATCCGTATTTTGGCACAATTTGTCATTCTAAAATAGGCCATTCTTAATTTAACTTTAGCTTTTCTTCAGTGTTTTCATTTAATTTCTTATCAATTGTATTACTTATCAGAAAGTTGGTAGAGATGTTAAAAAGAAATTGTTTGAAACAGGTGGCTGTAAGATTTAGATGCACACACTCCCCTGGCCTTTCTCACTTTTTTATTCTTTACATTTCCTTTTCTCTAAACCCAACCCGTTTACGTAAGCAGTGCTTCATTGTACCCGAGCCCCACCTGAGTCCCACCTGAGTCTTTTGTGCTTCTTTTTCTAGGTGTGGTACACGAATTATGGAGATTATCAGCAGAGATAAGAACACCACTTGTCTCCTTTTATTTTAATTCTGTACTTTTTTAAAGCATCAGGTCTCCTCTGCAAAGGGAATAGTGGAAATGGTCTAAAATCCCTTAAGGAAAACAAAGCTGGGGGACTTTCTGTTCTGCTGGAAATGTCATAGCCATTCATGATCTAGAATCAACAATGCCAATGGACAGGTGGTTTTGAAACATCTGGAATCTGATTAACTCTTTCCTCTTCCTTCCATGCATTTAATGGATTTGTGTGAGTATATGCTGGCAGGTCACAGTGAGTTATAAAAATAAAGATATGCTCAGCATAAGAGAAGATTGTGGAAATAAATTAAGTAAAAGCTACTGAAATCCCAGGTTCAGTGTGCAACATTTTTGAAATGCTAAAGGTAAAATTAGACCACAACTTCTTAGGGTTTACATTAGGATTTTTTTTTTTTTTTCTAAATTTGTGCTTTCTTATTTTACTGTCTCTGATTTTTCATCTTTGTTTCCCCTACTGGTCACAGAACAATTTTATTTGCAGGCATCACAAGCCCATCAGTGGGAGGTTTAAATTTTTTATTTTTCATTTCCTGTATCATATATTAATTCTTCCAATTCTAAGGATGAAGCAAAGTGTCACATAAGACCCTGGTGACAGAAAATTTGAAAATCTCTTGTTAGAACTAAATGAAGAAAATCTTCCAGGGATTTCAGGCGATTTCATAGAGGACAAGGATTATAAAACAGAGAAATAAAATTTTGATTGACCACCTGAAAAACAAATAAAGATGTCACAAACATTTCAAAATTTAAAGAAAAAAAAAAAACAAACCTCTTGATTAAATTGTTTGATTAGGGTGTAGGAGATTTGATGATCATGACGAGAGAGAAAAGGATTTTGGTGGAAGGCTTCCATGTTGAAGTGGAAAGAGTCAGCTACAGTGAGTGTTTATGCTTTACTCATATATGTAACGAGGATTCAGAATAATGCCTGGGACTTAACACATGTTGCTTGAATGAATGCCCATTAGATTAAGATAAGAGGGTGTTCACAGGACTGCATATTGCATCCCTCTGACCCTGAATATCCCTGTTATTACCACACTCTTAACAATTTGGGCACTTGCTTGTTGGACTTTCTGACTTACAATCTTGTCTGGTTCTAATTTGCTTTCTCCTTCTGAACAGATACAGCTTCCTAGCATATTTTCTCATCCTGATTAGCATTTCCTCCACCTTTAAAGGCCCCACATTACCTCAAGAAAATAAATCCAGGCTTCCTCCTGAACTTCAAACTATAGCTAGAATTATTTCCATCTATATGATCTACTGCTATGTTATTCTTCCAAAAAACTGTATACTCCTAGTCCAGCAGATTTTCTATTGCCTTCTATACATTACCATCTTTTTAACTTATCCCACCTGAAACAGTGCCTCATATATTTTTCTCCTTTTGTCTAATCACTTCAAAGAACAGCTTAACTGTATTGTCTTATTAAAACCTTCCTAGTCATTGCAACTCACCTTAGTAAAATTTTTCTGAAGTCTAAAATCCTTACTGCCTGTAGTACTTTTTGTGGTCACTTTTGTACACATATGTGCTGTACCTTCAAAAAACTGAACTACTTGTGGAACACAATTCCCAAAGCAGTTGACTGCTTTAGGAATAAGCTTTTCCATAGTAGATATACAAAAAAGGTTCATGATAATGATGGTAGATACTAAAATAATGGTGCCTTTTATTTAAAAAAAAAGTTAAAACTGATTTGTTTTCTTTGTGAGTATTTTCAGTCAGTGTTAGGAAATTCACTTGAATTCATTGAATTACACTATGTTGACAACCAACCAAAATGTATCAGATGAGTTGACTTTGGCAGTTCTCATACTGTAAATGCACCAGGTTCATTGTCCGGTGTGTGGCAAGTCAATACACCAAGACACTTGTAGCAAAGAGGTTTAATCATAAGGCAGCCAAATGAAGAGATGGTAGGAAACCTCAAATCCACCTTTCCGAGGAGTTTGGGGATAGAGATTGTATGGGGTTTGGATGAGTAGTGGGCTGAGGTGTGGGGATCACTTATTGTTGGAAAAGTACACGGTGAAATCATAGAGTGAGGAGATGAAGAAACTGGTTCAGTTCCTCTGTGAGGGTATCTTGTTGGTATCAGCTATTCCGCTGAAACTTAGGATCTGAAAAACATCTTAAGCAATCCTTCAACAAAAGCCTTATGATTATAACATCAGAGGTTCTATCTATAGAAACAATGGGGATGCAAATGTTCAGTACCTAGTGTGTGTGACTTTTGTTTAGTAAGCAGCTGCAAGGAGGTGGGCTAAGGTGCAACCTAATTCATGCTTAACTATAACTATATTTCTGTCCAGAACCCAGCATGTAATCCTTACTGACTCTGTGGGGACAGTTTTGATATTGAAAGCTCACTAAATAGGTTCATTCAATTGATGAAAACTAATTTCACATTAAAATACTTACATTTACACTTTTAGGTATATTAGGACATACTCCAGTTTTACCTTCATTTACGTAAAATGAGATGTGCCTTTACTGTAAATTGATATTTTCCCTAATGTATGCTGATAGTGCTTTGACTGATAGCTTAACCGGGTAGACAAAGGGCAATATTTTTGATTTATTGGAGACTAATAACTGTCAAAATATGAGTAATAAACTAGACTGGCAATCAGAAAGCAAGCATATTATGAAAGCATAGTGAGGTTTTGCTTAATACCATGGAATGTTTTATTTCCTGCTAGAAGATAGTTATATCAGGGCATATTAATATGTATTTATCTATCTTGTTCTTATACCAAAAGAAATTAAGGTGGTGACTGATAAAAACACAATGTGTGTATGAATAGAAAGTAAGTGCAACTTGCATGGATTCTGGAGCCAGACTATATAGGCTCACATACCATTGCACTATGGCTTATTTGGAAAGTTACTTAACATCTCTGTAGCTCAGTTCACTCATCTGAAAAATGGGGACCAGAAGAGTACCTACTCAGAATTCTCATGAGGACTAAAAAATAAATTAACATTTGCAAAATGCTTAGAATAGTGCCTAGCACAACATATAACTTTTTGTTAAATAACATTATTGAAACTACCAGAAAGAAGACTTATTTACATGTGGAACTTATTCACATAATGGAATAACAATTAAACTGAGTGGTGATTTTGCAATAGCAACAAAAGTTGCTAGAAGAAAATCGTTTAATACCTTGAAGTTCTGAAGGAAAATGCGGGTCAAACTCGAGTTCTATATATAGCTAAACTATAATTGAAAAATGAGGTCTGTGGTAAAATAAAGAATATGTTTTGGTTTTTATCCCAGTTTCTGATAAAGACCTTCAAAAACCCTTGGAATTTCTTGAGTGTTGGAGTATCTTTTAGGACTTATTCAAAAGAACCTCTTTCCAGCACACCTGAGTTTATACTAACCAGGTGACAAGTAGTGTGCCCTTTTATAGTTTCAAGAAAGGGGCCAAGCACTCCAGAAAGACCTAATATGTGATTAGAGGGTGGGAAGTTTCAGCCTCACCCCACAGCAGAGAAGGTCTGGAGACTGAGCTCAATTATGTGACCAATGATTTCATAAGACCAAGACCTCACACTCTGGATACACAAAGCTCAAAGAGCTTCCGGGTTGGTGAATACATGGATGTGCTGGGAGGGAGAGCACCCTGACTCCATGGGGAGAAGTCATAGGAGCTCTCCATTTGGCAGTTCCTGATTCATATCCTTTATGATAAAACTGCAATTGTAAGTATAGAGCAGTGAATGCTAGAAGTCCTTTAAGATAATTAACAATTCTGAGGAGGTCATGAGACCCCCTAAATTTATAGCTAGTCAGAGGTGTGAAAACTCCCCAGGAGCTGCAACTGGCATCGGAGGTGGGTCTTCTCTTTACCTCTAGGATCTGTTCTAACTCTGGATAGTTAGCATCAGAATTGGGTTAAATCGCAGGACATCCAGTTTGTATTAGAATTAGTGTCAAAACAAGGTTGAATAAACAGAACTTATAGACATAAAAAAAGCAGAAAACTTACCATCTGTGCAAGCTTACTAAAAATTCCACCCAAAGAGGTATTATAGCAAGAGATAAACCCAAAGTAAAAAAGGAGTTGTATGTAGAAGATAACATAAATCAAATACAAAGTGTGACTTTTTTTTTTTTCGGTAATTCTAGTTAAGTCAATGAACAAAAGCAAAAATTTGTTTTGTGCTAAAAATAACATTAATTAAAAATTTAGATACTAGTAAAGATGTAGGAATGCAGTTCTGAGTGTGTTTAAGCCAGATAATAATGTCCCTGCTTTGATTAGGAAGAGGACAGAGATTTCAATTAATTTTAGGTTTTACTTAAAAAATAGATATTTATATCTCTACACACAAATGAATTTATCTATATTAGAGTCATGAGGATAATCATGAAAACCATAGAAACTAATTATATTACTTCCAAAATACAGAAGGAAAGGAGATTAAAGGATACTTTGAATCTTCAACTTAAAAATGATCAGGGAAAATCAAACAAAATGAAATGTGTGCTAAATATGAACACAAATTAGGGTTATACAAATTCATGTACCTCAGTTACATTTATAAATATAAACAGTTTAAACCCAATGATTCAAATATGGAAATCTGATGGCTTATATTAAAAAGTCAACCATGTTCTGCTTTCAAGAAAACAAAGTCAGAAAAAAAGATTTTTTTTCATGTAAAAAGAGATTTTACATGAAGTGTGAAAGAATACACAAAGCAAACAGTGACCGAAGATGAACTTGTATAGCCATATTAATTTCAGATAAGAGAATTTAATGCAAAATGTATTAATAAGAATAACGACTATCACAGCTTAAAGTTCACAGAATCAATCCGCTGAAAACTTGCTTCAGGTACATTTGGTCACCTAGTGGGCCATTTAAACATTTTATGAAGGGATTTTGTTCCATCGCTTTCTTCAATGCATGTTTTCTCTTTTCCATGCAAGAGGGCTGATGTTATAACAGTAGATGATTATGCTACAGTGAATTTTCACCAGGTAAAGAAAGCTTTTTGTGGTTTGGATCTTCTGAGAATATCAAAGACTATCCTTGCCATCCACACTACAACAAAACTTTGGCACCTTGAACTGTGGGTTCATAATCTCATAATTGAGAAGGGTCACTCCACACTCTTGAAATTATATACCCACTGGAACCCTTAAGGTGAAACTAATCAGGGAAGTTTCTCCCCAGAGGAGAAAGGCATCCTTGATGTGAACAGCTTCTCCCAAGTTCACAGATTAAGGCTTCTACTATCACGAAACTCTTATCTGTGAATATTTTTTCTTGCTTATACCTCTGTGAACAATAAAAATGGAAAAGGGGTCAGCTATGTGATATTATGGGGTATGCATTTATTTGTGAAAAAGTTTGCAGCAGGCCTCATACATAGATAGTCTTATACTTTGATACATAAAAGAGGAAGGCCCAGTGTAGGTAAGAAACTTTAATGGTACATACGATGTCTGATGATCACTCAGAAACAAAACACTAGTTCCCTCCTCTTAACCATATCATGGGTTAAAGGGAACTTTGCCAGGAGGCCTTCACTCTTCTAAAAGGGCATCGTTTGTTAGATTCTTTATCCATGGTTTAAATTAAAAGAAACAATGGTTAGAAATGTATTCCTCATGATAGGCTCTATAGCAAATTCTACTGTAAAGGGCACAACAACTTTAAATTTTCTTGTGAAAGTTATTAGAATTGACTGAGCAGAGAAGTATTTGTTCCGCTGCTGGCACTCATGGCCTATGGAAAAAACATCGGGTGTTACAGAAATTCAGTTGTAGCAGATTAATGAAGAAACTGCTTAGTTAAGTCATTCTTTGATCTATTTGATTTTACAAGATTTGTTTTATGGGGACGTTGGGTAAGGAACATACTACGAACTATTGGTATTATCCTCCCAATAGTCATAATAATAGTATCCCTAGTGCGCTGGATTCTCTCAAAGGTTGTAAGTGCTTGCATGCAGCCATCTCTAGAATGTCATATGGTCTTTCTTCAACTGGAATGACAGGAACTGAAAGAAGTGTACAACCATGACACTGTAACCTATAAATGATGTGCTGAGACCAGAAACCCAAAATGATGGTAACTGAGAGTGGCACTATGGCCCTAAGTTTGGCCACACTCTTACCTGAGTGAGAACTGAACCATAAAGGGAAGTTTTTTAAACGAAATTCTGGGAGGCCATTGTTTTGGACTGAGCTCATGCCCTAGGCCCCAACAAACCAAACCAAAATGGAGTCACTTGTGCTAAGACTTTAAGGAAATACGTAGTTTCTAGAACACACCACAAACCAGGTTTTGTTTTTCTCCTGCAAATCTCTATAACAAATATTCTTAACAGCATAGTAATCCATTCCTTGAAGTTCCCATTAAATCTTTTTTGTTTGTTTGAGACAGAGTCTCTCACTCTGTCACCAGGCTGGAGTGCAGTGACATGATCTCGGCTCACTGCAACCACCACCTCCCGGGTTTAAGTGATTCTTCTACCTCAGCCTCCTGAGTAGCCGGGATTACAGGCACATGCCACCACGCCCAGCTAATTTTTTTTTTTTTTTTTTTTTTTTTTAAGTAGAGATGGCATTTCACCATGTTGGCCAAGATAGTCTCAATCCCTTGCCCTCATGATCCACCTGCCTTGGCCTCCCAAAGTGCTGGGATTACAGGCGTGAGCCACCGTGGCTGGCCTAAATCTTTTAACTAAATTCATTTTCTCTCACTTAGAGACCATCAAGCTTCAGATGATCAAGCAACAAAGGTTTCAGACAGTTCCAGGTGAAAGCACCACCCCGGCCACCAAGAAGCCACCCTGCCTCCACTAGACAGAGCAGGGCAAGAGTTCCATGATCCCCGACAGGTAGGGACTATGCCCCATGCCAGCATGAAGCAGTTACAGAAGAAAGATAACTGGTTCCTCTGCCTCCCATAACGATTTATGGGGATCACATTTCTCATGGGAGATGAGGCAGGAAAATAAGGTCTGGAGGCAGGGAGCATAAGGTCAATTCACACCTCAGCAATGACAGGAAATAGCCTCTCCATAGGGCGTAGGCCAAGTAAATGACTTTGCAGCTTTACTTCATCCTCTTCATTCACATAAGGCGTACCCAAGTAACCAAAGGAATCCTCTAGAGGGTAAACTCCCGAAAATTTTCTAACGGGGCCCTCGAGCCCCTATGCTTGGGTCTGCTGCCACACCGTAGAGTGTACTTTTATTTTCAATAAATCTCTTAATTCCTTTGTTGCTTTGTTTATGCGTTTTGTCCAATTCTTTGTTCAAGACACCAAGAACCTAGACACTCTCCACCACTAAAAATATGATGAAACAAGGATAAAGAACTAAGTACTGTTAGGTCATCTACGGAAATGGAATACTCTTTCCCTTTGTGCCTAGCTAGGGTACTATTATACTATTTTTCTGCCAATATCCTGCACAAATAATGTGGGATAAAGGCAGAAGGCTTTTTGGTATAGCCTTACTGTTGAGAGAAGGTCCATCCACCATGAAGTTCTTTGTAATTCTTAACTCTATACCTAATGAGCTTTGACTAAAGCTAATGCATTTGTAAATAAGACAAATATATATTGCTTACCACTCCTTATCTGTTTGCTAACCAACAGAGTCATATAAGATAGCTGAGTAGAAGATGGTGCCAATGTCTGAAGGGTTCACACCTTGTGAGTGCTCTCCCCTTTTATTTGACATTACTTAGCTTAGAAAATTCCATAAAATCAGGAAACCTTCCTGGAGACACCACTGGACAATGGTACACCTGCTGGGAGAATAGCTTCCAGTGGTCTATCCTGAGCTCTACATTTCTTGTCTGATGCAAGTCCATGTATTTGACTACACCTTCTTTTAAGTCATTAGGATAAACATAAACACTCCTGAACAATGCGAGCGTTATCATTGTTGATACTGTGTTATTTAAAGATTAAGATCATCTTTTATATATATGTTATCTCATTTAATACTTATATTTACTTGGGGCATTATTAAACCCATTTTATAGGTGGGGAATGCAGTAGAGAAGGGTAAAATTGCGTTTTCCATGTCACACAACTCGTTAGCAGTGCTGCCAGGATCAAAACCCAGGTCCATCTGATTTCAAGGTCAGAGTGTCACATCCTTTGTAGAAAATGATAAATATAGGATGAGAAATGGACAAGATCATCAATTCTAGGAGGCCTTCCATGACTTTCTAAATATGACAAGCCAGTGCTTGAGCCCTTCCTATGGCAAAGAGTTATTTCACGTGGGAGCTCATTTATTTGTTGGACTCCTCTAATAATTTAGAAGTTCCATCTTATACTACCTTCAAATCTTCCTCCTTATAACTTCTAACTTTTAGGCATTGTTTTTCCCAACAGAAAATTTCATCTTGCTTTCCCTGAACATTATAATTTAGTTTTGAACCTGTGTGGGGCTTTATATAAAACCTTGTTAAATAATAGTTACAGTACTTTAGAATGACATGCTTTGACATTGAGAAATGAATTTCATATTAAAGTGTGTATTTTGTTTTATTAAAAATTTAAATAGCAATCTCACCTGAATGTCCTTTAAAATAAAAATTTAAATGTAGCTTATACTAAGATTAGACATTTTTCAGGCTGTGAAAGTCATTAAAAACCATATCCTACTTCATTACATTATTATAAGAGTGATTTTCGATGCAGGAAATTAAAGTATAATTAGCAATGTGCATTTTGGCATTACTTCTGAATGTATTATTTTATTTCTCCTATATATTGTAAATTTCAAATGCCCAGGTAAAATTTTATGTTTTATTTCTAAAAACTGACTGAACAACAATACAAAAGAGAAACCAAAATAGTACTAGTGGTTCAGATTTTTAGGATGTCCAGTATTTGTTACATTAGATATTTCTTTTTCTCTTTTCTTTTTTTGTTTTTTTTTTGTTTTTTGAGACAGAGTCTTGCCATGTTGTCCAAGCTGGGGTGCAGTGGTGCGATTTCTGCTCACTGCAACCTCCACCTCCGCAGAGTAAGCAAACCTCTCACCTGAGCCTCCTGAGTAGCTGGGACCACAGGTGTGTGCCACCACACTCAGCTAAGTTTTGTATATTTTGTAGATCAGTGTTTCTCCATGTTGCCTAGACTGGTCTCCAACTCCTGGGTTCAAGTGATCTGCCCATTTCAGCCTTCCAAAGTGCTGGAATATATTATATATTATATATATTATTACATATATATATATATATATATATATATATATATATATATATATATATATATAATAAAGCTACATCTAAGATGACTTGCATAATTTGGGGATAAAATGGTATTAGCTGTGATGGAATTAAACCTAACCTGCTTGCCATCCTTCCTCCCCTCCCTTTCCCTTCCCTTCCATCTCCTTCTCCTTCTTCTTCTTTCACTTTTTTCTCTTCCTGCTCCATTTTCTTTTGCATAGCTTTACAGCTTAATCTGAGAACCAAGATCATCTTTCTTTCTCAATGTCTTTTTCAGTGTGTGTGAATTAAGCAGAATATAAACATCCCCCTAAATTGAACAAGTACTTATTTGGAGATCACTGAAAAATCCTGAATTTAATGATTTAGTCAGTTTTTCTGGCCACCCTCAATTATCATTTATCCATAGGGTAGCAATTTGCTAAGTTAATGCAGTCAGGTTTTGGCAGTTGCCAGACCTCTATTTTTTCTCAAATTGACCTATTGATAAAGTCAGACGAAGTATAAATTGAAGACTCCTCAATATTTTAGAAGTTGCTCTTCTCCTCTGCAGATCTGCATTAGAGACCATGTCCATTTATAGAAAAGGATAAATTGATCATTTTATGCATTCATTTTTTTTGTCACTTGTACTCTGTAGTATTGGTAAAACTTAGTTGTCAACCATATCAGTACAGAATTTGAAATAAATCTTTTTCCTAAGGTTAATTTAGCTGTTAGCTTCATATATATATATGTGTGTATGTATATGTATATATATGTGTGTATATATACACATACACACACATATATACACATATATATGTAAAATACATATACACACATAATGTAGGCCATGTGAATAAATTCATAAGCACATTTTTACATTTTTGGCTAGAGAATATACTCTTCAAATACTTATAAAGCATGATTTTTGTCAAATAGCCCATTTACTAAACCTTTACAGGCACTATTTACACATGGCAAGGCAGTCTGAGACTGCACTGCAAACTCCAGTTTTGCAATTACTTGGTATGTAACCTTGGCCAAGTCACTTATGCTCTTTGTGCCTTTGTGTGTTCATCTGTAAAATGAGGCTAATAATACCTATTCTACTTAAATCACAAGAGTATTAAATGGATACAGTCAGATGACAAAGTATAATTTAAGTTGAAAAAAAACTAAGAAAATTTTACAAAATCCTTATCTTTATTATATCACATTGAACTCAGTTGAGTTCCTGCAATTTTGTTAGGCTGCTATCATGTGGCAGTCATGTGGTTTAAGCCATGTGTGTGTTAGGACCACATAAATGTAATGAATGCCTACAAGAAACTAGGAACAGTACTTGCAGCTCTGGGGCAACAGCTTAATCAGACATGGCTTCTGGGCATATTATAATCTACTAGGGAGACAGACATAAGCTTGTAAAATGTGTTACAATGAAGGCTTAAAAAGTGCAGTGGAGAACAAGGAAGGACAAGTTTAATTATTTCCAGTGAGATGTGAGAAGATGTTGTGAAGAAAAGAGGGTTTGTACTTAAAAAGTAGGTGTAGCTGACAACTGATATTTATAAATAGAAAAGAAAGAAGGCTTAAATTGTTGTTCTGTTAATATTATTTAAAAATTCACATAGAAACTAGTTAATTAAATATTAATGATGATATTTAAGAGCAAATTTAATAGAAAATTGCCAAAAACATAATTATGTGTCTTCCCCAATATTCAAATGTGTTTTTCTTTGTCAACTCTTCTAGAAGTTCAGATTAGTCAGGAGTCTTTCTTGAGCGCTTCCTCAGGGCTCATAATTGTCAAAATGTCCCAAAAGGGATGACTCTGTCTTTGCTACATGTTGGCAAGACAAGCCACCTTAGCTTGTGAGATTTCCAGCCTTTCTGCAGTTAGAACTCCTGCTTCTTCTAGACTTGAAAGAGGCAGACAAGTCCAAGAGCAGCAAAATTCAATAAAATTATGTGATGAGTAGTTGCAAATTTCCAATCAATGGCTCTGTTTTTCCCCCCAAAGAGAAGGGTGTTTTTCTGACACTGATTTTAGGAGTTATTTATTTATTTATTAGAAATTCAGGGGGCACATGTGTAGCTTTGTTATATGGGTATATTGTGTAATGCTGGGGTTTAGACTTCTAGTGAACCCATCACTCAAATAGTGAAAATAGTATTTGATAAGTAGTTTTTCACTCCTTATCTGCCTTTCTCCCTCCCCTCCTTTGGAGTCCCCAGAGTCCATGATTTCCATCTTTGCTTTAGCATAGCTGATGGAAACATTCGCTTTGAATAGCTGTCTCACTTTAGTCATCCTTTTAGTAGTGTTAGAAGCAATGTTTTCTATTATAAACAAAATCAGTGAGAATTATGTCTTTCAATACCAAACCACGTTGGCTCAAATTTAATCCTTTAGGGACGTATGTATTTTTAAATGTTAAATTTAGTATGAATACATTTCAGAAAATCTGGGAATGGCAAAAATAAATTATCTCAGTCCCATTCCAAATACTGTTGGTATTTTGTTTTCCATCTTTTTCCCTTTTTTCCTGTATGACTGATTATGTATTGGCCTCCCTGCCACTGTATCTATTCTTTACAGTCTATCAATAGCATCACAGTTATATCTTTTGCTTTGTTTATATAATTATCAAGGTATCCAGCTTGGATTTTTATAAAGTCTTAATAATCAAGGGTTGCTATAGCTGTATTTTTTAAAGAGTGAATACACTATATAATTTTAGTGCAGTGCCACACTGTTAGATTTTTAGGCTGATCTTAGAGTTTTTTGTTGAATCATAGCATACTTATATGAAAGTATTTATACATAGAACTTTGATGAAATATTTGGGTAAAATGGTATGAACAATTCTACAGCTCTGGGTTACACAGATACAACATCAAAAAATTTTGACATTCTCAGTTTCTCTGTTATAATCCCTGGTTTCCTTGTTAAGTGATTAGCAAAATGCTCATCAGTTATGTATGGTAAGTTATTTACTTTCTAGCTCCTGAATTTGGGAGGTTATGTAACCTGGAAAACCTGTGTTTACTCACATGGAAACTTAGAATAATACTACCTTCTAGAAAAGTTCTGATATTTAAAAAAGTAGTGTGTATAGTAAATCTTCTAGAAAATTGCCTATTTGATGAGCTCTCAATTGATAGATATTAGCATTAATTTGTTTCAGTTTACTTTTTGTAATGATAAGAGTGATGCTAAATTTCTTCTGAAGCATTTGAAGGTCATTTGGATTTTTTATTGTCCTATGCACATTCAAGTCTATTTTCTCATGGCTAAGTGACAGTGCTAGAAGTAGGCAACAGCACCAGATGCAGTCCCTGGGGTGTCTTGAGTAAAAGTCTTCCTACCTAGGATGTATTGGCGTAGTCTCTGGTTTTAGTAATTCCATTGATACACCATGGCTCTTTCAATGATTGGTTTGGCCTTTCAAAACTGATGGTAACACTATTATTATTTAACTATTTAATACTACTATTTTAATAAGGGAAGCATTTCATATTCTCCACTTTGATAACTCACCAGCAATTGTATAGTCACCTTTTGAGACTACTTAAGATCTACCAAGAATAAGAAAACATGTCCTTTTTGTGGCCAGCATCAAATACAGAGGTTCAATCCTAGGGCTCATAATCACCTCTCATTTTCTTACAAAGTGCTGCTTTGCCCTGCTTCCTCTTCTTTGTGTTTGGTGTCTGTGAAAGCTTGCTGGCAGGAGAGAATTCCTGGTCTGATGGTTAATTTTATGTGTCAACTTGGCTGGGCCACAGTGCCTAGATATGTGGTCAAATGTTCTGGATGTTTCTGCAAGGGTACTTTTTGGATGAGATTAACATTTAAATTGTTGTACTTTGTGCAAAGTAGATTGTCTTCCACAACGTGAGTGGGCCTCATCCAGTCAGTCGAAGGGCTGAAAAGAAGAAAAGAGTGGCCTCCCTCAAGCGAAAGGGAATTCTGCCCGCAGATGGCAGACTTTAGACTTGAACTGCTACATCGACTCTTACATGGGTCTCCAGTATGCCAGCCCACCCTGCAGATTTTGAACCTACTAATCTCCATAATTACATGAACCAGTTCCTTGTAATAAATCTTTCTCTCTCGATACACACACATGTCCTCTGAATTCTGTTTCTTTGAAGAACCCTGACTCATACAATCACTAGTGGCGGGAACACATCTCATGATTGAGTGCCTTGTCCAGAAACTCTTGGAGACGCCCCAAAAGCTCTCTTTTTGGCTGCCTGTTCTATTTGTTTGATAGCTCTGCTGTTGAATATTAGGGAGGAGGACAGTGGAGAGACAAATGAAAAAATAAACTTTTGCTCCTCGATAATTGAATCATGGGGGTGAGTCTTTCTCAAGCTGTTCTCATGATAGAGAATAAGTCTCATGAGATCTGATGGTTTTGCAGTGGGTACTTCCTCTGCCCATGCTCTCTTGCCTGCCACCATGTAAGATATGCCTTTGCTCCTCCTTCACCTTCCACCATAATCATGAGGCCTCCCCAGCCATGTGGAACTGTGAGTCCATTAAACCTCTTTTTCTGTATAAATTACCCAGTCTCAGGTATGTCTTTATCAGCAGCATGAAAATAGACTAATACATTCCTTTAGTGGCATGTATATGAGGCATCTGGAGACCACTCTGTCACTTTCCTTCTGAAAGAGGAAATTTCATTGGGTACTGCATTGAGTAGACCTCCAGAGGAGAAAGTTTTTTTCTTATACTTCTGCCTCCTCAACTTTAGCTGAACCTACAGTTTATTCTAGAAAAAGTGCTAATCAAATTCATCTATTTCTAGTACATTGAATAGAATATATGTTCTAGAAGACTAATGTTGTGTGTGAAAGGGTCAGGAGCATGTGACTCATCCTCTCTGTCTTCTCCCTTCTGTGTATGCAGCTGCAGAAGGAACTGACTTGTGATTGGCTCTTTTCCAATCTAGAGTTCAGATTCCAGACCCATGAATTCCAGAACAGGAAGCTCAGTCACAACCTCTGTGCTTGAATGTCAGGGTTGCTGTTCCTCCCGAGGCCTCCAGGGACTGCTAAGGAGACAGACTCTCAGAGAACCGTCTTCTGTGCACATCCTGCTGGAGTCTGGCTGCGGTGTTCCGGCAAGCTGGGGGTGCTGACCCTCTCTCCACCACCCTTGCACTGTTTGTCACCTGCACCCTGAAGCAGGGTTCTTCTGTTTCTGCCAGCATTCTATGCTACTTGGTCCAAGTTCCTTCCTTCCTCTTTCCGGTCTTACCTGCTGTTCTGTTGCACGATGCAACCAGAGATATATCACTGATTTTTCTTAATCCAACTTCTTCTGCTCTAGAATTTGGATTTTTTTTCTGTCAGACTTTTGGGGAAAAAACAAACATTGCAGGTTATCTTTAACTTCTGAAACTGTTGTGACTTGTTTGTCTCTCTGCTTGCCTTCATGAGGGGAATGGGAGGCAGCACTCATTAGAAATGGCTAGCCGTGGCCGGGCGCAGTGGCTCAAGCCTGTAATCCTAGCACTTTGGGAGGCCAAGACGGGCGGATCACGAGGTCAGGAGATCGAGACCATCCTGGCTAACACGGTGAAACCCCGTCTCTACTAAAAAAACACAAAAAAACTAGCCGGGTGAGGTGGCGGACACCTGGCGGGCACCTGTAGTCCCAGCTTCTGGGGAGGCTGAGGCAGGAGAATGTCGTGAACCCGGGAGGCGGAGCTTGCAGTGAGCTGAGATTCCGCCACTGCACTCCAGCCTGGGGGACAGAGCGAGACTCCGTCTCAAAAAAAAAAAAAAAAAAAAAAAAAAAAAAAAAAAAAAAAGAAATGGCAAGACGTTTGACCTGGGTTCTTTCTGTTACTGACAAACTCGGAAGATTTCTCCTTCCCAAATTGGGTAGTGTTAGACTGGCTTATATTTTCCTATGGTTGAACTAAAAATATAATTTGCAGTTTGAATTGGGTATTAATTTAAATTTTGTTGTTGTTGTTGTTTTTAAATAATTTCAGCTTTTATTTTAGATTCAGGGAGTGCATGTGCAGGTTTATTACATGCATACATTGCTTGATGTTGAGGTGTGGAGTACAAATGATCTTGTCACCCTGGATAGTGAGTATAGTAGCCAGTAGGTAGTTTTTCTTTCTTTCTTTCTTTCTTTTTTTTTTTGTTTTAGGTGTTTTCTTTTTCTTTTTTATCTTTTATTATACTTTAAGTTCGAGGGTACATGTGCATAACGTGCAGGTATGTTACATGTGTATACTTGTGCCATGTTGGTGTGCTGCACCCATCAACTCGTCAGCACCCATCAACTCGTCATTTACATCAGGTGTAACTTCCAATGCAATCCCTCCCGCCTCCCCCCTCCCCGTGATAGGCACTCGTGTGTGATGTTCCCCTTCCTGAGTCCAAATGATCTCATTGCTCAGTTCCCACCTATGCGTGAGAACATGTGGTGTTTGGTTTTCTGTTCTTGTGATAGATTGCTGAGAATGATGGTTTCCAGCTGCATCCATGTCCCTACAAAGGACACAAACTCATCCTTTTTTATGGCTGCATAGTATTCCATGGTGTGTATGTGCCACATTTTCTTAATCCAGTCTGTCACTGATGGACATTTGGGTTGATTCCAAGTCTTTGCTATTGTGAATAGTGCCGCAATAAACATACAAGTACATTTGTCTTTATAGCAGCATGATTTATAATCCTTTGAGTATATACCCAGTAATGGGATGGCTGGGTCATATGGTACATCTAGTTCTAGATCCTTGAGGAATCGCCATACTGTTTCCATAATGGTTGAACTAGTTTACAATCCCACCAACAGTGTAAAAGTGTTCCTATTTCTCCACATCCTCTCCAGCACCTGTTATTTCCTGACTTTTTAATGATTGCCATTCTAACTGGTGTGAGATGGTATCTCATTGTGGTTTTGATTTGCATTTCTCTGATGGCCAGTGATGATGAGCATTTTTTCATGTGTCTGTTGGCTGTATGAATGTCTTCTTTTGAGAAATGTCTGTTCATAGCCTTTGCCCACTTTTTGATGGGGTTGTTTGTTTTTTTCTTGTAAATTTGTTTGAGTTCTTTGTAGGTTGTGGATATTAGCCCTTTGTCAGATGAGTAGATTGCAAAAATTTTCTCCCATTCTGTAGGTTGCCTGTTCATTCTAATGGTAGTTTCTTTTGCTGTGCAGAAGCTCTTTAGTTTAATTAGATCACATTTTTCAATTTTGGCTTTTGTTGCCATTGCTTTTGGTATTTTAGACATGAAGTCCTTACCCATGCCTATGTCCTGAATGGCATGACCTAAGTTTTCCTCTAGGGTTTTTATGGTGTTAGGTCTAACATTTAAGTCTCTAATCCATCTTGAATTGATTTTCGTATAAGGAGTAAGGAAAGGATCCAATTTCAGCTTTCTACTTATGGCTAGCCAATTTTTCCAGCACCATTTATTCAATAGGGAATCCTTTCCCCATTTCTTGTTTTTCTCAGGTTTATCAAAGATCAGATGTCTGTAGATGTGTGGTATTATTTCTGAGGACTCTGTTCTGTTCCCTTGGTCTATATCTCTGTTTTGGTACCAGTACCATCCTATTTTGGTTACTGTAGCCTTGTAGTATAGTTTGAAGTCAGGTAGCGTGATGCCTCCAGCTTTGTTCTTTTGACTTAGGATTGTCTTGGCAATGTGGGCTCTTTTTTGGTTCCATATGAACTTTAAAGCCATTTTTCCAATTCTGTGAAGAAACTCATTGGTAGCTTGATGGGGATGGCATTGAACCTATAAATTACCTTGGGCAGTATGGCCATTTTCACGATATTGATTCTTCCTATCCATGAGCATGGTATGTTCTTCCATTTGTTTGTGTCCTCTTTTATTTCACTAAGCAGTGGTTTGTAGTTCTCCTTGAAGAGGTCCTTTACATCCCTCGTAAGTTGGATTCCTAGGTATTTTATTCTCTTTGAAGCAATTGTGAATGGAAGTTCATTCCTGATTTGGCTGGCTGTTTGTCTGATACTGGTGTATAAGAATGCTTGTGATTTTTGCACATTAATTTTATATCCTGAGACTTTGCTGAAGTTTCTTATCAGCTTAAGGAGATTTTAGGCTGAGACAATGGGGTTTTCTAAATATACAATCATGTCATCTGCAAACATGGACAATTTGACTTCTTCTTTTCCTACCTGAATACCCTTTATTTCTTTCTC
The DNA here is from genome assembly GCF_002776525.5 of Piliocolobus tephrosceles. NCBI lineage: Eukaryota > Metazoa > Chordata > Mammalia > Primates > Cercopithecidae > Piliocolobus > Piliocolobus tephrosceles. The sequence goes on along the minus strand of NC_045438.1, from coordinate 55,122,860 downwards.
TTGCCAGATTGCCCTAGCCAGAAGTTCCAACACTATGTTGAATAGGAGTGGTGAGAGAGGGCATCCCTGTCTTGTGCCAGTTTTCAAAGGGAATTTTTCCTGTTTTTGCCCACTCAGTATGATATTGGCTGTGGGTTTGTCATAAATAGCTCTTATTATTTTGAGACACATTCCATCAATACCGAATTTATTGAGCGTTTTTAGCATGAAGGGCTGTTGAATTTTGTCAAAGGCCTTTCCTGCATCTATTGAGATAATCATGTGGTTTTTGTCTTTGGTTCTGTTTATATGCTGGATTACATTTATTGATTTGCGTATGTTGAACCAGACTTGCATCCCAGGGATGAAGCCCACTTGATCATGGTGGATAAGCTTTTTGATGTGCTGCTGAATCCGGTTTGCCAGTATTTTATTGAGGCTTTTTGCATCGATGTTCATCAGGGATATTGGTCTAAAATTCTCTTTTTTTGTTGTGTCTCTGCCAGGCTTTGGTATCAGGATGATGTTGGCCTCATAAAATGAGTTAGGGAGGATTTCCTCTTTTTCTATTCATTGGAATAGTTTCAGAAGGAATGATACCAGCTCCTCCTTGTACCTCTGGTAGAAATCAGCTGTGAAGCCATCTGGTCCTGGACTTTTTTTGGTGGGTAGGCTATTAATTATTGCCTCAATTTCAGAGCCTGCTATTGGTCTATTCAGGGATTCAGCTTCTTCCCGGTTTAGTCTTGGGAGAGTGTAAGTATCCAGGAAATTATCCATTTCTTCTAGATTTTCTAGTTGATTTGCATAGAGGTGTTTATAGTATTCTCTGATGGTAGTTTGTATTTCTGTGGGGTCGGTGGTGATATCCCCTTGATCATTTTTTATTGCGTCTATTTGATTCTTCTCTCTTTTCTTCTTTATTAGTCTTGCTAGCGGTCTATCAATTTTGTTGATCTTTTCAAAAAACCAACTCCTGGATTCATTGATTTTTTGGAGGGCTTTTTGTGTCTCTATCTCCTTCAGTTCTGCTCTGATCTTAGTTATTTCTTGCCTTCTGCTAGCTTTTGAATGTGTTTGCTCTTGCTTCTCCAGTTCTTTTAATTGTGATGTTAGAGTGTCCATTTTAGATCTTTACAGCTTTCTCTTGTGGGCATTTAGTGCTATAAATTTCCCTCTGCACACTGCTTTAAATGTGTCCCACAGATTCTGGTGTGTTGTATCTTTGTTCTCATTGGTTTCAAAGAACTTCTTTATTTCTGCCTTCATTTTGTTATGTACCCAGTAGTCATTCAGGAGCACATTATTCAGTTCCCATGTAGTTGAGTGGCTTAGATTGAGTTTCTTAGTCCTGAGTTCTAGTTTGATTGCACTGTGGTCTGAGAGACAGTTTGTTATAATTTCTGTTCTTGTACGTTTGCTGAGGAGTGCTTTACTTCCAATTATGTGGTCAGTTTTGGAATAAGTGTGATGTGGTGCTGAGAAGAATGTATATTCTGTTGACTTGGGGTGGAGAGTTCTGTAGATGTCTATTAGGTCTGCTTGCTGCAGAGATGAGTTCAATTCCTGGATATCCTTGTTAACTTTCTGTCTCGTTGATCTGTCTAATGTTGACAGTGGAGTGTTGAAGTCTCCCATTATTATTGTATGGGAGTCTAAGTCTCTTTGTAAGTCTCTAAGGACTTGCTTTATGAATCTGGGTGCTCCTGTATTAGGTGCATATATATTTAGGATAGTTAGCTCTTCCTGTTGGATTGATCCCTTTACCATTATGTAATGGCCTTCTTTGTCTCTTTTGATCTTTGATGGTTTAAAGTCTGTTTTATCAGAGACTAGGATTGCAACCCCTGCTTTTTTTTGTTCTCCATTTGCTTGGTAGATCTTCCTCCATCCTTTTATTTTGAGCCTATGTATGTCTCTGCATGTGAGATGGGTCTCCTGAAGACAGCAGACTGATGGGTCTTGACTCTTTATCCAGTTTGCCAGTCTGTGTCTTTTAATTGGAGCATTTAGTCCATTTACATTTAAGGTTAATATTGTTATGTGTGATCTTGATCCTGCCATTATGATATTAACTGGTTATTTTGCTCATTAGTTGATGCAGTTTCTTCCTAGGCTCGATGGTCTTTACATTTTGGCATGTTTTTGCAATGGCTGGTACCGGTTGTTCCTTTCCATGTTTAGGGCTTCCTTCAGGGTCTCTTGTAAGGCAGGCCTGGTGGTGACAAAATCTCTAAGCATTTGCTTATCTGTAAAGGATTTTATTTCTCCTTCACTTATGAAACTTAGTTTGGCTGGATATGAAATTCTGGTTTTAAAATTCTTTTCTTTAAGAATGTTGAATATTGGCCCCCACTCTCTTCTGGCTTGTAGAGTTTCTGCCAAGAGATCTGCTGTTAGTCTGATGGACTTCCCTTTGTGGGTAACCCTACCTTTGTCTCTGGCTGCCCTTAAGATTTTTTCCTTCATTTCAACTTTGGTGAATCTGGCAATTATGCGTCTTGGAGTTGCTCTTCTCGAGGAGTATCCTTGTGGCGTTCTCTGTATTTCCTGAATTTGAATGTTGGCCTGCCCTACTAGGTTGGGGAAGTTCTCCTGGATGATATCCTGAAGAGTGTTTTCCAACTTGGTTCCATTTTCTCCATCACTTTCAGGCACCCCAATCAGATGTAGATTTGGTCTCTTTACATAATCCCATACTTCTTGCAGGCTTTGTTCATTTCTTTTTCTTCTTTTTTCTTTAGACTTCTCTTCTCACTTCATTTCATTCATTTGATCCTCAATCGCTGACACTCCTTCTTCCAGTTGATCGAGTCGGTTACTGAAGCTTTTGCATTTGTCATATATTTCTCGTGTCATGGTTTTCATCTCTGTCAGTTCATCTATGGCCTTCCCTGCATTAATTATTCTAGTTATCAATTCTTCCACTCTTTTTTCAAGATTTTTAATTTCTGTGCACTGGGTACGTAATTCCTCCTTTAGCTCTGAGAAGTTTGATGGTCTGAAGCCTTCTTCTCTCATCTCATCAAAGTCATTCTCCGTACAGCTTTGATCCGTTGCTGGCGATGAGCTGTGTTCCTTTGGAGGGGGAGATGCACTCTTATTTTTTGAATTTCTAGCTTTTCTGCCCTGCTTTTTCCCCATCTTTGGGGTTTTATCTGCCTCTGGTCTTTGATGATGGTGACGTACTGATGCGGTTTTGGTGTGGGTGTCCTTCCTGTTTGTTAGTTTTCCTTCTAACAGTCAGGACCCTCAGCTATAGGTCTGTTAGAGATTGCTTGAGGTCCACTCCAGACCCTGTTTGCCTGAGTGTCAGCAGCAGAGGCTGCAGGAGATAGAATATTGCTGAACAGCAAGTGTACCTGTCTGATTCTTGCTTTGGAAGCTTCCTCTCAGGGGTGTACTCCACCATGTGAGGTGTGGGGTGTCGGTCTGCCCCTAGTGGAGGATGTCTCCCAGTTAGGCTACTTAGGGGTCAGGTACCCACTTGAGCAGGCAGTCTATCTGTTCTCAGATCTCAACCTCTGTGTTGGGAGATCCACTGCTCTCTTCAAAGCTGTCAGACAGAGTCGTTTGCGTCTGCAGTGTTTTCTGCTGCTTTTTGTTGTTGTTGTTGTTGTTTAGCTGTGCCCTGTCCCCAGAGGTGGAGTCTACAGAGACAGACAGGCCTCTTTGAGCTGCTGTGAACTCCACCCAGTTAGAGCTTCCCAGGGCTTTGTTTACCTACTTAAGCCTCAGCAATGGCGGGCGCCCCTCCCCCAGCCTCACTGCTGCCTTGCAGTTAGATCGCAGACTGCTATGCTAGCAATGAGGAAGGCTCCGTGGGTGTGGGACCCTCCTGGCCAGGTGTGGAATATATTCTCCTGGTGTGCCTGTTTGCTTAAAGCGCAGTATTGGGGTGGGAGTTACCTGATTTTCCAGGTGTTATGTGTCTCAGTTCTCCTGGCTAGGAAAAGGGATTTCCTTCCCCCTTGCGCTTCCCAGGTGAGGCGATGCCTCGCCCTGCTTCAGGTCTCCCTGGTCCGGCTGCAACAGCTGACCAGCACCGATTGTCCAGCACTCCCTAGTAAGATGAACCCAGTACCTCAGTTGAAAATGCAGAAATCACCTGTCTTCTGTGTGGCTCGCGCTGGGAGCTGGAGACTGGAGCTGTTCCTATTCAGCCATCTTGCTCCGCCCCCTAATTTAAATTTTGATGTAAATTTTAGAAAAAAATAAAAAGAAAAATAGAAAAAAATAGATTGAGAGATATCAAAAAGAGAAATGAGACTTAAAAAACAGAAAAAGAAAAAAGGAAAATAATCACAACATATTAGTTATGGGAAGTACAGCACTATTGTCTAATAAGTTCCTTAGAAACGATAGCATCTGCAGTAGAAGTTTTCTATTTCTAGTTTAGTCAATGAATCTGTTATTGGCTATAAACTTTTCAGAGGTTTTGATAAGAAAGAGGTAATACTGACTAATGAATAACTTTGAATAATTTTCAATTGCATATTCTCCAATACCATATCAATTTGCTGTTTCTTTAATCATGGAACTAATCTGAAACCAGTATTTTTAAAAATGTTGCTACTGAGAGTTTTCTGTTCCAGTCAGCTCATCTCTTTCTGAATATTAGATTTATTCCATTTAAAAAATAGTCTTAACAGTAAACATTCTCAACACAGCATGTTTCTACATAAAATGCTAGACTCTTCTCCGTTCTTAGAAACAATTTTAAATTTACATTTAGAATCTGCATAACCTTAATAACAGCTCCAATTGGTCCAATCCTTAGTTGGAACTGAGAATGTAGTTTAAGTTGAACATTGATTCTCAGTTTAGTTTTGTTCCTAGGAAAGGTATAGACATTCTGAATGCATTAGAAGAAAATATGTAAATATGAACAAGACAGCCTTGATTTTCAAAAGTATAGTGAGATACTATCACCCACAGAAATGTTTTTCAGAGGACTAAATTTTCCTGAAAGGTAATTTTGTTAGGAGACATACCTATAGTGAATTAGAAGATAATGAAAAGAGGTAAACAGACAATTTCAAAGTTTGTTATCACTTACTACTCATTTGACTTTGGGAGAACCACCGTGTGGATTTCTTCATGAGTAAAATTAAGTATGCCATGCCCTCTTTTATCAGGATTTTGTAAGAAATTAAGTTAAAAAAATTATGAAAAGCAATATCACAAAACTTGGTATGCAATAAATAATAATAGATCGTATGTAGTTGCTTTTATTATTGTTTAAAATAGCATGCATTACTCTGCAACAGTAAACTGAAAACAATAAATACAAATTTGCCTTTTTGGTGAAACCTCTAAAAAATTATTAGACAATTTTGAGCTAGTTGCTTCCGTTTGTGGCTCAAAGGAGTGAGTTGGGGAGAGGGAGCATGGCTCCCCTGAAGCCTCCAAAATACACATATCATCTAAGTAGAAACAACAGGCAGAGACTGTTCCTGTCACAAGGGAGTAACTGGAACCAGACTTACTATTCCACTAGAACAAGTAGAAAACTACAGGATATATGTGGCAACCATTTTTAGACATTGGATAACCAGCAGGTCAGGACTGTGATCCCTAAGAGCAGGGAAACACTGAGAACTTAGAGGCACTTTCCCAATGGGGATGCAGGGAGGAAATTCTAAACAGTGCAAGCATTGCAGGACTTTTCCTTAGTTCAGTTGAAGACAGGGTCCTTGTCCCATGATCATGAAAGTTTAGGCTTGCAGACAGTTTGAAGAGTGAGTAAAGCAGGGTTTTATTGGATGAAAGGAAAAAAAAAAAAGCAGGGCAGAGGAAAAGGGACTCTCTGCAAGGCCAGAGTCCCTGCTGGGGCACTTCCTGCCTTGCTGTTTGAATCAGAGGTTCCTCACAAGAAGAGGAGGGGCCAGGCTCCTCCCCAGTGCAAAGGGCCCGATTTTCTGAGTCTCCACCCCAGTACACAGGCAGGCTTCAGTTTTGCCTGGGAGCCCCTCCCACCTGGCTGTCTCACAGGAGGCCTCATTGAATCAAAGAAATAGAGATCACCCGGGTGCGGTGACTCACACCTATAATCCTAACACTTCGGGAGGCCAAAGCGGGAGTATCACCTGAGGTCAGGAGTTCAAGACTAGCCTGACCAACATGGAGAAACCCCATCTCTACTAAAAATACAAAATTAGCCAGGCGTGGTGGTGCATTCCTGTAATCCTAGCTACTTGGGAGGCTAAGGCAGGAGAATTGCTTGAACCCGGGAGGCAGAGTTTGCAGTGAGCTGAGATCATGCCATTGCACTCCAGCCTGGGCAACAAGAGCAAAACTCCATCTAAATAAGTAAATAAATAAATAAATAAATAAATAAATAAATAAATAAAAAGAAATAGAGATCACCATTCAGGGAGGCAAAGTCGGATGGAATTTGTAGAACAGTACTAAAGATGACAGAACTATTCAAGAAAATGCACCAGAAATTTGTTTTGATCTCTTAGGTCTGTTTAGCATTTAGTAAACAATTACTGGACATATGAATTTTAAAAGTGTGAATCATCACCAAGGGTCACTTCCTGAATGAAACTTTTAAATGACTTCCCATAACTCTAAAAAAACTACTCCAATCTCAAAAAGTTGACTTAAATGTAAGCCCTGAATCATCTGTGTGATACTTGCATCTCTAGCCTCATCCATAACCAGTGTGAGGCAGCCTGGCCACCACTATCCCTTCAGTGGCTCCAGGGTACTAACGTTATTGCAGGTCTTCAAATGCCCCATTCTGTTTTTCTTGATCCATGTCTTTGAACATCGTCTTTCATCTGCTTGGATCTCTGGTCTCTCTTTCTCTATTTATCTTACGAAATCCTACTCTTCCTTCAGGTCTCAGTTTTGTTTTGTTTTTTAAATTAATTAATTTATTTTTTATTATACTTTAAGCTCTAGGGTACATGTGCACAACGTGCAGGTTTGTTACATATGTATACATGTGCCATGTTGGTGTGCTGCACCCATTAACTCCGCATTTACATTAGGTATATCTCCTAATGCTATCCCTCCCCCATCCCCCCACCCCATGACAGGCCCCAGTGTGTGATGTTCCCCTTCCTGTGTCCAAGTGTTCTCATTGTTCAATTCCCACCTATCAGTGAGAACATGCAGTGTTTGGTTTTCTGTTCTTGCGATAGTTTGCTGAGAATGATGGTTTCCAGCTGCATCCATGTCCCTACAAAGGACATAAACTCATCCTTTTTTATGGCTACATAGTATTCCATGGTGTATGTGTGCCACATTTTCTTAATCCAGTCTGTCATTGATGGACATTTGGGTTGGTTCCAAGTCTTTGCTATTGTGAATAGTGCCGCAATAAACATACCTATGCATGTGTCTTTATAGCAGCATGATTTATACCTCTTTGGGTATATACCCAGTAATGGGATGGCTGGGTCAAATGGTATTTCTAGTTCTAGATCCTTGAGGAATCACCACACTGTCTTCCACAATGGTTGAACTAGTTTACAACCCCACCAACAGTGTAAAAGTGTTCCTATTTCTCCATGTCCTCTCCAACACCTGTTGTTTCCTGACTTGTTAATGATCGCCATTCTAACTGGTGTGAGATGGTATCTCATTGTCATTTTGATTTGCACTTCTCTGATGACCAGTGATGATGAGCATTTATTCATGTGTCTGTTGGCTGCATAAATGTCTTCTTTTGAGAAATGTCTGTTCATATCCTTCACCCACTTTTTGATGGGGTTGTTTTTTTCCTGTAAATTTGTTTGAGTTCTTTGTAGGTTCTGGATATTAGCCCTTTGTCTGATGAGTAGATTGCAAAAATTTTCTCCCATTCTGTAGGTTGCCTGTTCACTCTGATGGTAGTTTCTTTTGCTGTGCAGAAGCTCTTTAGTTTAATTAGATCCCATTTTTCAATTTTGGCTTTTGTTGCCATTGCTTTTGGTGTTTTAGACATGAAGTCATTGCCCATGCCTATGTCCTGAATGGTATTGCCTAGGTTTTCTTCCAGGGTTTTTATGGTTTTAGGTCTAACATTTAAGTCTCTAATCCATCTTGAAGTAATTTTTGTAAAAGGTGTAATGAAGGGATCCAGTTTCAGCTTTCTACATATGACTAGCCAGTTTTCCCAGCACCATGTATTAAATAGGGAATCCTCTCCCCATTTCTTATTTTTCTCAGGTTTGTCAAAGATCAGATGGTGTAGATGTGTGGTATTATTTCTGAGGGCTCTTAGTTTTAACATCAGTTCCCTGGTAAGTACTTTTACAGGAAACACAGTTACTGTTCCCTGCCCCATGTCCAGAGCTGCTTACTTTCCCTTTCCTAATCTGCTTCACAGTTAATTTAATGTGTCTCCTCCTCCCTGATGGTCAGCAAGCCCATGGATGTTGGGTCCTGTTCTCTATTGCCTCCAGCACAGTAGCTGGCCCATGATAGGCTCATTGTAAATGTCAGGTGGAGTGAGTAAGTGAACAAGCTCAGAAACAGAAGTTACTCTTGAATGGGTAGAAGGATACTTGTAATTTCTTCCTTTGACTTTTTAAAAAAATTTATTCAAAAAAATGGGATACATGTGCAGAATGTGCACCTGTGTTACATAGGTATACACATGCCGTGGCAGTTTGGTGCACCTACTGATCCATCCTCTAAGTTCACTCCCCTCACCCTCCATCCCCCAACAGGCCCTGGTGTTTGTTGTTCCCCTTCCTGTGTCCACATGTTCTCATTGCTCAACTCCCATTTATGAGTGAGAACATGCAATGTTTGGTTTTCTGTTCCTGTGTTAGTTTGCTGAGAATGATGGCTTCTACCTTCATCCATGTCCCTGTAAAGGACATGATCTCATTCTTTTTTATGGCTGCATAGTATTCCATGGTGTATATATACCACATTTTCTTTATCCAGTCTCTCATTGAGGGGCATTTGGGTTGGTTCCATGTCTTTGCTATCATAGATAGTGCTGCAATAAACATATGGGTACATGTGTCTTTATAGTAGAATGATTTATATTCCTTTCAGTAGACACCCAATAATAGGATTGCTGGGTCAAATGGTATTTCCTTCTAGATCCTTGAGGAATCACCATACTGTCTTCCACAATGGCTGAACTAATTTATACTTCCACCAACAGTGCAAAAGTGTTCCTATTTATCCACAGTCTTGCCAGCATCTATTGTTTCCTGATTTTTTAATGATCATCAGTCTAACTGGCGTGAGATGGTATCTCATTGTGGTTTTGATTTGCATTGCTCTGATGGTCAGTGATGTTGAGCTTTTTTTCATAGTTTTTTGGCTGCGTAAATGTCTTCTTTTGAGAAGTATCTGTTCCTATATTTTGTCCACTTTTCAATGGGGTTGTTTTGTTCTTTTATATTTATTTAAGTTTCTTATAAATTCTGAATATTAGACCTTTGTCAAATGGGTAGACTGAAAAAAATTTCTCCTTTCTGTAGGTTGCCTGTTCACTCTGATGACAGTTTCTTTTGCTGTGAAGAATTAATTAGATCTCATTTGTCAATTTTGGCTTTTGTCACAATTGCTTTTGATGTTTTTGTCATGAAGTCTTTGCCCATGCCTATGTCCTGAATGCTATTGCCTAGGTTTTCTTCTAGAGTTTTAATAGTTTTGGGTTTTACATCTAAGTCTTTAATTCCTCTTGAGTTAATTTTTGTATAAGGTATAAGGAAGGGGTCCAGTTATATTTTCTGCATATGGCTAGCCGGTTTTCCCAGTGCCATTTACTGAATAGCAAATTCTTTCCCCATTGCTTTTGTCAGATTTGTTGAAGACCAGGTGGTTGTAGATGTGTGGTGTTATTTCTGAGGTCTCTGTTCTGCTCCATTGGTCTATATGTCTGTTTTGGTATGAGTACCATGCTGTTTTGGTTACTGTAGCCTTGTAGTATAGTTTGAAGTCAGGTAGCATGATGTTGTTCTTTTTGCTTAGGATTCTCTTAGCTATACAGGATCTTCTTTAATTCCATATGAAATTTAAAATAGTTTTTCTAATTCTGTGAAGAATGTCCATGGTAGTTTGATGGGAATAGCATTGAATCTGTATATTACTTTGGGCAGCATGGACATTTTCACGATATTGATTCTTTCTATCCATGAGGATGGAACGTTTTTCCATTTGTTAGCATCCTCTTTAATTTCCTTGAGCAGTAGTCTGCAGTTCTCCTTGAAAAGGTTCTTCACATTTGTTGTTAGCTCTATTCCTAGGTATTTTATTCTCTTCGTAGTGATTGTGAATGGCAGTTCACTTATGATTTGGCTCTCTGCTTTTCGATTGTTGGTGTAAAGGAATGCTTGTGATTTTTTCACATCGATTTTCTATCCTGAGACTTTGCTGAAGTTACCTATCAATTTAAGGTGGTTTGGGACTGAGATGATGGGGTTTTCTAAATATGCAATCATGTCTTTTGCAAACAGAGGCAATCTGACTTTCTCTCTTCCTATTTAAATACCTTTATTTCTTTCTTTTGCTTGATTGCCCTGGCCAGAACTTCCAATACTATGTTGAATAGGAATGGTGAGAAAGGGCATCCTTGTCTTGTATTGGTTTTCAAAAGGAATTCTTCCAGCTTTTGCCCATTTAATATGATATTGACAGTGGGTTTGTCCTAAATAACTCTTATTATTTTACTAAAAGCATCAAAAATGGTGGATGTGGATAACTATGCACATAATGCTGTAATATTTCTGGCAAGAAATTAAAAGATAGCACTTGATTGGATATGAATGATAAAGATGGGGCTATATATTTTAATAGTGGCTGATCAATAAACATACACTTCGGAGGTTGATTACTTCTATGCTCATTTTGGTAATGTTTGAGCTTTTTTGGTTACTTTTGCACTAGTAGCTCCTCCAAATATTGGTCAATACTCCTTCCACTCATTAGTTAAAAAAATTACAATTTGCCTTTAGTATGACCTGTTTAGAATATTTGTTTTACCTCAAATACTTACGTAATTTAAATAGCAAGAAAATGTTACACATATAGAAGTTGGAGGGAAAATTCAGACTAGAAAGTTCTGTTTTGGAAATATTTGTACAGAAATATCTTTCTTAGGACTTTAGCTTAAGAAAACATTTTTGATGGAATGATTTTGGAGAAAATATTTGAGAGTTTTGAAAAATCACATTCTTTATTTAATAACAATTTTGTAAGTCTGAAATTCAACAGACTGGATTTAGATCTCACATTACCTCACAAACCCGAAGGAACCCTTGGTATGCCACTGCTTTGTTTATAAATAAATAATATTGGGGCACTTTTGGATTAAAACAGAAACATTAACTCATTTAGTTGCCTTTGTAACATGGTAAGTGTATGTTTTCCCCAGGGGATAGCAGTTTTTAGCTGTGTTACTAATTCTTGCTTATGTATATAGATCAAGAAAATATTTTTGGTGGTTAGATATGTTTCAACTAACAATATATGCATCTCAGACAGTTGGCTTTGTTTATTGATGTTTCTCTTTTAATTTCAGAAACTAAATCTTTTTAAAAAAGTCTTTCTTGTGTTCCATTTTTCTACTTATATTAAAATCAAAGATCAACATGATTTTCACCAGATTTACACAACTCAAGATTAAATTGAGAAAGGATGGCTATAAATATATTTTTATCATAAAGATAGCCTATCTTGATATTCTTGGAAAACCCTTTAATTTAAATGAATGTATTTTCTTGGTAGGTTTATTTGCTGTGAGGCAAATATTTTGGCTATTTTCCACATGCAAATGCTTGATCACTAATTGTTCGCAAGATTCTCATAAAGACTAGATGTGACTTCTGAGATCTTCTTGATACAGTGTTACTGAGAACTGTATTAATCAAATTTACCATGAAATATGTAATCCTGTTTATATCCATGTCCCTACAAGATCTTTACAAGGCTATAATGTGATTTTTAAATCATTATTATTATTATTGTTATTATTAAGATGGAGTCTTGCTCTGTCGCCCAGTTTGGAGTGCAGTGGCAAGATCTTGGCTCACTGCAACCTCTGCCTCTTGGGTTCAAGCAATTCTCTGCCTCTACCTCCCTCGTAGCTAGGATTACAGGTGCCCACTACCAGGACTGGCTGATTTTTGTGTTTTTAGAGATGAGGTTTCACCATCTTGGCCAGGTCTTGAAATCCTGAACTCGTGATCTACCTGCCTTGGCCTCCCAAAGTGCTGGGATTGAAAGCGTGAACCACCTCACCCGGCCGATTTTTAAATTCTTATGTGTAAAAGAGAAGCATTTGCCTGATTTATTAAAAAAGTTGTACCTATGTGGAATTGGCTTTCAATAAGTTTTACAAATACACTCTCCCAATACACCTGGCTTTAACTTTTAGGATTTATTTTTAATATATGATTTTTTTTTTTGAAACGAAGCTTTGTGTAACCCTGTGGAATGTAAACTTTTATTGCAATGCTTTATAAATCAATCTAAAACTTATGAAAAAGCTTCAACAAAAGAACAAGATTTTTTTCCTCAACCATTAGAAAGGAGCCTGCCAATCTGATATTCTAATAGATGTAAAAACTTTGAATGTGTTTCCTAAAAACAAGAACATTCCTTGCATAACCACAATACTGTGACAGATAAAATAACACTGATGTGTTTCTACCACCTATTTATCATGCCCCATTCAAGTTTCAGCATTTTCCCAATAAAGTTGTTTTTAGCAGAAAGATCTAATTCAGATTCAAACCCTTCATTTAGTTGTCAAATTTCCTTAGTCTCTTTCAACCTGATGCAGTTTTTCAGTCTTTCTTTGACTTCTAGGCCTTTGATTGTTATGGGAACTACAGGCCAGTTATTTTTTAAAGTACTGTCAATTTTAATTTGTCTGATATTTCCTTGGGATTAGATTCAGTTTATCTATCTTTGTTAGGAATATAAAAGAAAGGATGCTGTGTCCTCATTGCATCTGCTGTGGTTTGGATCCCATCAAAACTCATATTGAAATTCGATTCTCAGGGTGACAGTTTTGGGAAGTAGAGTGTGGTGGGAGATGTTTGGGTCCTGGGGGAGATCCTTCATGAATAAGATTGATGATGGTTCAGAGGAGTATGTTATTTCTTATGTGGGACTGAATTAATTGCTGTGAGAGTGGGTGGTTTCCTCTCATATTTGGTCTGTTTGCACACATCCACTTCCCCTTTCATTTTCCACCACGAGTTAAAGTGGCACACAACTCTCACCAGATGCGCTGCCTGCTCTTGGACTTCCCAGCTCCAGAATCATGAGCCAAATACAGTTGTGTGTTGCATAAGGAGCTTTCGGCCAACAATAGACAGTATATATGAGAGTGGTCTCACAAGATTCAACGTCGTATTTTTACTGTACCTTTTCTATGTTTAGAAGTGTTTAGATACACATTTATTGTTGTGTTAAAGGTGCTTACAGTATTCAATACAGTAACATGCTCTACAGGTTTATAGCCTAGAAACAATAGGCTATATACCATATAGCCTAGGTGTATAGTAGTACCATCTAGTTGTGTGTAAATACACTCTTTAAGCTCACACAGTGTCAAAATCACCTAATAATTTCTCAGAACGTGTCTCCATTGTTAAGCATGACTGTAAACCTTTTTCTTTATAAATTACCCAATCTTGGATACATTGTTATAGCAACACAAAATGGACAAAAACAACATTCAATGGGTAGAACCACTTTTCTTTGTCCAATTTTTAGTAATGTTTATTGTAATCACTTGATTTAAGTGGTGCTCATCTTCTCCAACTGTAAATTTGTTCTTTTTCCATTTGTTATTAATAAGTAATTTTGAAACTAGGCAGCTCCTCTGTTCTTTACTTATCTTTGCTAATTTAATCATACATTTATAGAATTTAAGAAAAATTTAATGTGTTATTATTTACATTTGTCCCAGATTTAGCTAGAGTAAATTCAAGCTGGCTTTTCTGTCCTTCTGACACCCCTATTGTTTTATTTTATGAATTTTTTTTGCTTTCTTGCATGACAAGAAGTATCAGGTACATCTTGTATTTCCCAGCTCTATCCCTGGATTCAGTCATTTCTCCAAAGAACCAAGGTTTTTGTAAAAGAAAAATGACACGTAGAAGCCAAGGTCTGGTGATATGAGTGCTCATGATTGTTGTGGGAGTGGCTTGCTGCTCTACATCCTTTCAAGTGGACAGAGCTATACATGCTTACATATTTATTTCTGTTCCAGATTTTGTTCATTTATTGACTCCTTACTGTAGACTTCGACTTCCCATGCTGGTCTAGGAAGCATAGATGCCCTCCTAACCCCACTTGGACCCAACTCCTGTGCCAGACCATGTCCCCAAATAGATTTTCTATTCACACTGTGTGGATAAACTCCATACAAACCCCATTAGATTTCTGCACATCACATCAGGATACCATTATGTCCAAATTGTCTTTATCTTCTCTGAGAAAAAAATGACTTTAGGATTAAATATTTCTGGATGAAAAGAGAAAGGAAAGAGAAGAGAATGAGGAAGAGAAGAAAAATACTGAATTATTCAGGAAAGATAGGAAAAGAGAAGACAACAAAAGAACTTTAAAAATGTCATCTCAGCATCTTCTGGCTTTCATAGATTGAGATAAGAATTATTCAGTTATTCTTTCCTTTTTATTTAATGTTCCCTTTACTCTGCATGATTTAAAAAAGTTACTATTTTTAGCAATTTGATTATGATGTTTCTTGGTGTGGGTTTTCTGGTGTCTATTTCAAATATGAACTGAGCTTCTTGATGTCTTTATAAAAAGGGGAAATTTGAATATGTGTACACAGAGGAAGAATGTCACATGACATTAAAGGCAGAGATTGGAGTGATACAACAGAAGCTAAGGAATGCCAAGAAATACCCCAAGTTAGGAGGCAGGTATAAAAAATATTTTCTCCCATAGCTTCAATGGAATCAACTTCACCAATATCTTGATCTCTGAATTCTTGCCTCCAGACTATTAGATACTACATTTCTGTTGTTCTGAGCCACTCCATTTGTAGTATTTTGTTACAGCAGCTCCAGCAAAAGAATAAAGGTAGGTTTCCTTTTATCATCAAATTTGTAAAATATTTGGCCATCGTAAGTTCATGTATTTTGATTTCTATATATGAGTCACTGTGTAAATTTCTAGAGTCTTTACTCGCAGTAGCTCCTTCTTCCTTGGTAGTCTGCCTCACAGATGACCGCTGGAGCTGACTCCTTGTCCTCTGGTTTTTGTTTCTTCAACTTTGTTGTACCCTGTCTGCTTTAGATCCTACTCTCTTTACCATAATTCAGAAAGTGCATTTAGGCCAAAAGTCAGGGCAATTGTAGTGCTCACTTCATTTGTATTACTTCTGTCAGAGGTCACAATTCTTTGTCCTTTTGTCATTAGTGAAAAGAGTTGTTTTAATAATTTTATCTCATTTTTAGTTATTTTTAATAACAAGAGGATACTTTTGATCCCAGTTACTCTACCATAGCTGGAAGTAGTAGTACTACTTCATCATTTTCAGAAATCTCATAATTTGGTTTACAAATTCACCTGATATTTAGACAATGGGTATAGATTCATCTTCTAAATGCATTTTATATTTAGAATATGTAAAGTTTTACTCTTGTCCAATTTAGAAAAGCCATTTTTTAATAAAGAAGTAGAAAAGGAAGTGCTCATATTTATTAAGGATTATTGATCCTTTTTAGACACAAAGACATAAATTAAGCCCATCAGGTCTTTGGAGAAGCATCATTATCAAAATTCTAAGCAACTTTGTGATTTTCTTATGAATTTACCAGTGAAGCTTTGAAAGTTTTTCTTTCATTCTCTAAAAATAGTAATAATCTTTTTTCATTAATTTTATTTAAGGAGTCCTGAAGAGATACTTATTTGGAATCATTCTCTCATTGGAAGTCTTGCATAACAATGATCAAAAGTTGACCAATGTATGTTCAAAATTTCATTTCCTTTCATTCAAAAGCTTTCTTTGATTGAGAAACTGATATTGGTACAAATACTAATCATAAACAGAGATGATTCCCTCGATGGTTAGAAAAATAACAAAAATATTTTAATGCTTGGTTCTCATACGTAAAAAATATGAGAATCTTCAAACAAACAGAGATACACAAATTATACAAAGACTAATAAGAAAACAGATTCCAGACTTTTTATCAGCTGCACCTGAAAGATACACAAATTCTGACATCTACTACATGTCAATTTTGTGATTCAAAATCAAATTTCACCATTGTTATTACCTAAAACAGACTTGGCCATAAAAACAGAGTTTCTGAGCAGAACTGAAGAGCTTCCTCACCATGTAGGAGATTTGCCAGAGGAGTCAAGTGAAATCGAGCTGAGCACTCAGCCTGTCCAAGTCCAGACAAGGTATGCCATTGGACTACATGTTTCTGTTGGCTTCGACAACAGAACACGAGTGAATTATAACTTAATGGAACCTTTAATGATGACTTTCAAAGAAGACTTTGAGACAAATTCATTCAGAAAAAAACAATACTTGTAAAGAAAGCAAGGGAGTCACATTCCAGAAGGAAAGAGTTGTCAAATATAAAACACAGCAAAGGACAAATGTAAAAATTTGCATTTTTTGAGACAGAGGGTCTTACTCTGTCACTCAGGCTCCTGAAAAGTGGCGTGATCATGGCTCACTGAAGCCTTAAACTGTTGGCCTCAAGCAATTCTTTCACCTCATCCTCCCAAGTAGATGGGACTACAGAGTCGCATCACCAGGCCCAGCTAATTAAAAAAAAAAAAAAAAATTGTAGAAACGAGGTCTCACTACATTGCCTAGGCTTGTCTCGAACTCCTGGACTCAAACAGTCCTCCTATCTCGGCCTCTCAAAGTGCTGAGATTACAGGTGTGAGCCAGTGCAATCAGCCAAAATGTAAAATTAATGATTACTTAGTGTGTAACTGCTTACAGTTAAAAACTGGTCATGTTTTCAAATGTCATATTCATATTCATAAACAATATGACATGTCTTCAAGTACCAACACATCAAAAAATAACAATGAAATTGTTTACGTTAAGAAGTCTAGTTTAACAAAAATACTCATTCTTTTATTATTGTGAGGACAAGGATCCATCAAGGTGACTCCTTATTTTTAATTTATCATGAGATATACTTTTTCTTCACCTTGAGTGAGGTATGTGAAGTATATAGTTTTAGTACTGGCAGCAGGACAAATGTCAGAGAGCATTCTATATAATGTATTATCTCTGTTCCTTAGGCAAGATTTTTACCTTCTTTGTGCTCCAGATTTCTCACCTATAAAAAGTGAATGGTAATAAAGTTATATTTCTCAGTAAATTGTTATAAGGATTAAATTTGTGTTCAGCAGTGCCTGCAATATCGTGAGCAGTACAAAAATGCTTTCTGTTACTGTTATTATGTTGATGGAGATGATTCAACGGAGAGTGAAAAATGGATGATGCAGGAGAGGAGAATTTCTGCACTGATGTCCTTAAGTAGGTAAGGATAGGGAGATGGGGTCTGGTACCTGAATGGAAACTCTGGTCTTGGACAGAGGCATAGATAGTTTGTCTGTATAAGTATGAAGGCAAGGCAAAGCAGATGGCCGTAACATGGGACCAGAGTATATGGGAAGTGTACTGGAAACAGTCTGGAGAAGTCTGTCTAGATTGCTCACATTTTCTTCATGAATTAGAAACTAATGTCATCAGTTGGAAGTGAGAATAAGGAAGAAACTATGGGAGGAGCTGTGATAATGTCATTTCAGAGAGTAGTAGAATAAGTTGACCAAGACAATGTAGTGGGACTCTAGAGGCCAACTGTGAAATACCAAGGACTATGGCAGAGAATATTATTGATATATTCTGAATATGTTGTTTTAATGTTTTTATAGGGTTTTAGATCCAGGACCACATTCTACTTTATTTATTTATTTTTTTTTTTGAGACAGAGTCTCGCTCTCTTGCCCGGGCTGGAGTGCAGTGGCCGGATCTCAGCTCACTGCAAGCTCCGCCTCCCGGGTTTACGCCATTCTCCTGCCTCAGCCTCCTGAGTAGCTGGGACTACAGGCACCCACCACCTCGCCCGGCTAGTTTTTTGTATTTTTTTTAGTAGAGACGGGGTTTCACCGTGTTAGCCAGGATGGTCTCGATCTCCTGACCTCGTGATCCGCCCGTCTCGGCCTCCCAAAGTGCTGGGATTACAGGCTTGAGCCACCGCGCCCGGCCGACATTCTACTTTATATTGGACTTAAGTCCTGTAAACAACATTATAGAAGTGGTTATTGTAGTTTTTACTCTTCGTCGTGACATAGCATTAACTAATGTTATTTATTTACTGTGATATCTTGATTACATTGTAACGAATTCAGAAGAAATTCTTGTTGGATATAAACACATTATTTTATATGCATACCTGTTTTATGGATACGTGTGAATTTGGTTTTAATGATAAAATATAAAAGTAGAGAAATGTAGCAAGGGTGAGGAACCACCTGGGCTTAGTGGTTGTACATAAGCAGTGGAATCAGTCGCACAAGATTCTGTAGGAACAGGGAAATTGGAAACTGGGACATCACCAGGATTACCAGGATAGAAGGGAAAGGAAGTTAAGGGTGTATGCAAGATGGTCATGTAGAGATGAACTTTGTAATCTCAACTGGATAAAGAGGGAAGAAAGACTGTAAGTGGGTGAGATCAAGGAAAAATTTGTTAGGATGAACAGATTAGGGAAAGGACTTAGTTATTGGTAATGGCATGTTCTGGAAGAAAGTGGCTGAGTAAGTTAGGGAACAATACTATGGAGTAAAAGAAGTCAACAACCTAGGAGTTCTATATGTTTGATGATTTTATCCAAATGCATATGCAAAAATCACCATCATTTTTAAAGATAATATCCAAGGGTTCGTAGAATCATGATCACATGCATCCCTAATCTTAGAAAACATAGTTAATCTTTTTTTTTTTTTTTTAACTGTGAGCTCTAGTAACTCCACTCTTTTTAAAAGGAATATTCAGAGTGAAGTAGTCTCTCCCCAGTTAAGGCAGTTTTACAGTATAGAGATAGTGGTCATATAATTTTCAGTGAAATGAAGACTGTAGGATAGAAATGAGACCTGGATAGTTTCCTGTTCATGATAAACAGGTCCATTCTCAATGTACCCTATATCTAGAAGAGAAAATCACGTGTCACATTGCTTCTGAGAATAGTAATTCATTAATTTATCCATTCCAAAAATACACTTTGAAGAGTTTGATATATTTAGAGATGCTAATTAGAAGTTACCACCCACAGTAGAGAAGTGCTGAAAATAATATATTGGAAAAATGAGGATAAATCTCACTTGACTTTAAAATATTAAAAATACTTGAAAGATTCCTTTCATGTATGAGTGATCCATAAAATTCTTCCTCTTTTCTTTCTTTTCTTTTCTTTTCTTTTCTTTTCTTTTCTTTTCTTTTCTTT
>NC_045438.1:55028579-55103447 GCF_002776525.5 Piliocolobus tephrosceles | reverse complement strand
TTTCTTTTCTTTTCTTTTCTTTTCTTTTCTTTTCTTTTCTTTTCTTTGTGTCAGACAGAGTCTCGCTCTGTCACCCAGGCTGGAGCGCAGTGGCACGATCTCCACAAGCTCAGCTCACTGCAACTTCCGCCCCCTGAGTTCAAGAGATTCTTCTGCCTCAGCCTCCCAAGCAGCTGGGATTACAGGGACCTGCCACCATGTCTGGCTATTTTTTGTATTTTTATTGGAGACAGGGCTTCACCATGTTGGCCAGACTGGTCTCCAACTCCTGAGCTCAAGTGATCCACCCACCTCAGCCTCCCAAAGTGCTGGGATTACAGACAGGACCCACCATGCCTGGCCAATTCCTCTTTTCTTTAATGCAACTGTTTTTAGTAGATAGCTAATTTCCTAGTGTACAGATTAAAAGGCATGTAAAACATTTCTAAAAATGACTGATAAAAGGTAGTATTGCAGACAGTTAAAAGAAAAACAGTTTGAACAAAATCATTTAGTGGTATTTCTAAATCTACTTTGTTACAGCAACAGGAGAGAAACTTCTACTCTTGTGAGATTCTGTAGTCTCATATTCAAGACCCCAATTTTGAAGGGAAATCAGGAATATAAGCACTACTGCCAACAGCATTATTGGCATAGCTGGACATTGCATTTATGTTTTCACAACAGATTAGATTCATGCCCAGTTTACACTTGGTGCTGGAAATAAATCCTGCCAACTGCTTTGAACATGTAACTATGGTGACTTTTTATTCTTTATTTTCCTGTCCATATTTGCTTAAAAACAAAGCACTTATTTATCTACTAGGGTATGTTTATCCAGAAATATTCTTGTTGCAAATTTAAACTCTAAAAGTAATCCTTTCTGAAAATTAACACAATACATACCATATGCACCTACTTAATTTATATGCAATGCTAAACTAAAAAGTAAAGGAAGTGTTAGTTGGCATAACTATGGGGGTGCACTTAGGTCTGTGTGAACAGTGACAGTTCAGTTGAATATTATAGCTTCTTTATGAATAAACCTATAATATAATAAAATTTAAAATTTCAGCTGAGCTATTCATAAGCTATCAAAACTCCTCATCTAAAACTGTTATTCTCCAGATGCTAAGGTTGTCTTAATAATCATGAAAATAAATTGAGCCCTGATTTCAGAACAAAGTAATTGGCTTTATTAAGACTCTGTTTTCTGAATCTTCATCTGAGTTTAAAAGGAGTCTATTATCTTAACAAAGAGACCAAATTAATTCTTGTCTGCATCCTGACATCAGGATGGGCTTGATCTTTTGGGTGAAAATTATTCTTGTTTTGTAAGAAATAATTAGCAAATAAATCTAAGTGTTTTCTGGCATTATTCAGTCTTTAATCAAGTAAAGTAGTTGACCTCAAGTTTTCAACCACACTAATGAAACAATTATTATTAACATTCACTCTTTCTCCTGTCTATAAATCAGTCTGGATATACACAGTAAAGTAGATGCTATTCTTTCTCCCTAAATAGCGAGTCCTTAGATGCAGAGATGAATAATTTGCATAAGTATACCCTTTTCACAAAGAAACGCATTTTGCTTCTTGAGATCCCTATAAAGTATTGTGGATGAAATTTGACTACAACTAGGACACCCACCTGGGACACAGAAGAGCTTTATTTTGCCAAATCATCCAGTCTAGAGCATTACTTCCTTCTTCTGTGCACTGTAAATAAGACTCTTCAGCATTTCATTCCTTCTTTTAGCCTTTGGATTTCTTCTTCTGTATGAAGCCAGGATCAGGTGTCATGTGTGCGCTTTTGATACACAATGGGCCAGCCTTCTCAGCAGGTCCTTTTGATACACTAGACCCCTGATGGCACACTCTGTGGACATCTGACAGCATACTCTGGACTGTAGACAAAAAGTCACATTTTCTCAATGTCTTCAGGAGCCATTGACATAATTTCAAAAAGTAGGCCCCTCTCTTCTGGTAAGAGCTTAGACAAAATTCCTCTTCTGTCTCTTTCAAAAATGGACATTCCTCTCTTGACAGAGAACCATTCACATACTCCTAAGTCTAATTACATTTGTGAATTAAAACATAGTTATTTGTCTTCTTTGTGAAGTTGATATAATTATTATGTTGATAATCACTATTTGTCACAGATGGTGGGGTGAGAAGTGGGAAGAAAGTGACTGGTTTCTTAACTTATCTTTTTGGTCAACATTAAGGAAGACATTTCTGATCCACATTTCACTCCTGAAATTGTGGCAGTTACATAAATTTAGCATACGCTGCATAATAGGCTTCAATAAGTATTTGCATTGTGATATTGAACATTTATATATAGGAAAGAATTTGATCTATTAAAAAATCCTAGGTTGATTCATTTCTTTTATTTATATACCAGTTCTTTCCTTATAAAATACAGTACTTTTTAATGTTTATTTTTTAATGACAGAGCCTTGCTCTGTTGCCTGGGCTGAAGTGCAGAGGTGTGATCACAGCTCACCACAGCCTTGGACTCCTGGGCTCACGTGATCCTCACACTTCAGCCTCCTGAGTAGCTGGGACCACTGGTGCAAGCCACTGTACCAGGCTAATTTTTGTATTTTTTGTAGGGACAGGGTCTCACTATGTTGCCGTGGCTGGTCTCAAACTCTTGGGCTCAAGTGGTTCTCCCGCCTTGACCTCTCAAAGTGTTGGGATTACAGGCATGAGCTGCCACGCGTGGCCTCAGTACTGTTTTAGTGGTTTAATTCAACATTTAATATTTCCTTCATTGTGTACTTTTAACAAGCAGAAGAAAAAATGAAACAAAAAATGTATTTGTATTGCTTTTATTTTTCCCTATGTATTTATCTCTACTGATGCTCTTTATGTCTGCATATGGATTTGAATTACTGTCCAGTGCCCTTTCTTTTTTCAGCCTGCATGTGAATAAAACTGGTGTTATAGGCTGAATTTTGTCCCCCTAAATTGACTCTTGAAATCTTAACCCCAAGCATCTCTGTAACTTTATTTGGAAACGAAGTCTTTAAAGAGCTTATATAGTTTAAACAGGACCTTTCGGGTGGCCCTTAACACAATGTGAGTGGTGTCCTTATATGAAAGGACATTTGGACACAGACATGTGTGCATAGAAGAGGGACAACGTGAAGATAAAGGGAGAAGGGGACTATCTACTATATAAGCCAAGGCAGAGGTCTCCTAAGAGATTTACGCTGCCAATATTTTGATCAAATTCTAGCCTTCAGAACTGTGAGAAAATGAATTTCTGTTGTTTCAGTCACAGTCTGTGATATTTTGTTATGGCAGTGTTAGCAAACTAATGCAACTGGAGAGGATGTTGACGGTTTAGTCTCCATAAAAAAAGTACAGGTGAGGAGTGTTGATAGTCTGCTTTTAGGCAATGCTGTGAAAAAGAGATACAACTAATATGACTGACATTTAGAAGTGGAATCTGTAGGACAAAGAAGTTGTTCACATGCAAGTGGATGGTGAGTGCATCCACATTCACAGGGAACATAGGTATTGGAATAAGTGGATAGAGGGTAGTGGAAAGATACACATTTGATCTTGAACATGTTGAGTTTGAGATGCTTATAAGACAACTAGACAAAGATACCAGGACTTGTTTACATACACGAGTACAAAGCTGAGCCCATATGTAGACAGAAAAGGAGAGTCAAATTTTCGTTTTCAAAATGGGATAAATTTTAATACATTTGCATGCCAAGGAACTTTGTCTTTTGATATTTGATCACTATGCGTCTAGATGTGCATCTCTTTGAGTTTATCCTGGTTGAAGTTTGTTGAGCTTTTGTATGAATAGATTAATATTGTTTCATCAAATTTGGAAACTTTTTGGCCATTATCATCAAATATTTTGTCTTTTTCTCTGCTTCCTCTTCTGGAACTCTGATTACTTGCATGTCAGTACATTTGTTGGTGTTGCACAGGTCTCTGAGGCTCTTCAGTTTCTTCTCTCTTTTCTGTTGTTTGGAGTGTAGAATCACAATTGATCTACCTTCAAGTTCACTGATTCTTTCTTTTGCTATCTATCATCTATTGTTCTTTCCTAGTAAACTTTTATTTAATTAAATTATTTTTTAAGTTCAGGATTTCTATTTCAGTCTCTGCTGTAATTCTGCCCATTTGATGGATATTTAGTGAAATACTATTCTTATACTTTGATTCTTTAGACACAGCTTACTTTACTTTTTGAACATATTTATAGTAGCTAATTGAAAATATTTTTCTGGTAGGTCCAAAATCTAACCTTCTTCAAGGACAGTTTCTATTGACTGCTTTTTTTTCTCTATGTGTGGGCCATGTCTTATCCCTTTGTGTCCTTGAAATTTCTTGTGGAAAACTGGACATTTTAAATAATATAATGTGCCAATTCTAGAAATCAGAAAACCTCCCCTCCCTCTCAATTAGGGTTTGTTCTTGTTTACTGTTGTTGTTACTGATGCTGCTGTTTCTTTATTCACCGAATTTCCTAGACTAATTCTGTAAAGTCTGTACCCTTTGTCATGTGTAGCCATTGAAATCTCTGCTCAGTTCGTTGAGTGGTTAATGAAATTCAGTCATTTTTTCCTCCATAACTTCTCCTTGGATTTTTTTGTAAGTCTTTGATTAATTCCCAGAGTTCATTGAAGTTGATTTTGACAATTTTATTCCAGTGTTCTCATTGCTTTTATAAAGCAACAGTGTTTCAGAGGTCTTTACCATTCCAGAAGTGCTTTATGAGCTTGAATATTTTTGACCTCATGTATAGAAAATTCACATGAAGGCCAGCTTGTGATTTAAATTGCTTCACTGAAGACTTTAGTTTTGCTTTTCACTTAGCACCAAGGCCAAGACAGGTTGTATGTGTGTGTGGGTTGGGTGTTGGATCTTACTTATTGTGTATACTCACCTTTAAAATAAGGCTGTAAATCTTATGAGACCCACATGCATGCAGGTCTATTCTTTTGTCCATATTTCCATGAGTGAGTACTAGGCTTTATAATGTGTTCTACTTGCTTCACAGAGCCAGAAGAAATAGAAGCTCAATGACATGATAATTTGATGTCTCAGGGAAAATTATCCTCACCAATCACTCCCCCCACCACACAAGAATTCCTTCTATGGTGTTTAATTTTTTTTCCTTTGTGGATTCCTCAAATTCTTGTCATTTATGCTATAATTTAATTATTAAAATTGTGCTTTGTCTGGTTTCAAAGCTGGTTTAATGCAAGTTGTTCAAACTTTATCATTCACCAGTGATCAGATAGAGAAGTCAGGTTTTTAAGGAACAATTTTCCCCAAGATTTTTCATCTCTTATTTTTATCTTCACAAGTGGTAACAAAACTTTAAGATCAAAACCCCTAGATTAATTTTGTGGTGGATTTTTTTTCACTCTTCCTACCCATGTCTCTGTTTTGCAACTCTATCAGAGAAGGAGTACTACCTAAACTCAATTAGTAATACTGTGTAGTATTTATGCCTATGCTGTCACTTCAAAAATATCAACAGTTTTACATTACATTTAGTTATCCACTTCTAATCCTGATAAGGATATTCAGTAAGAAGGAGAGCTGCCTTTGATTTGATCTGTTGGAGAGTGCTGGAATGACAAATGTCACCTTGGCCAGAGATTAAAATGTTGCCTACTAAGAATTCCATATATATATATACATATATATATATATATATATACACACATATATATATATATATATATATATATATATATACATATATATATATATATGGAATTCCTGGGGAAAAAGGGAGTGGTGAGGATACTTTTGAGACATCAAATTATTATGATGTTGAGTTTTCGTTTCTTCTCGCTCTGTGAAGCAAGTAGAACACATTATAAAGCCTGGTATCAAGTCACGGAAATGCAGACAAAAGAACAGACCTGCATGAATGTGGGTCTCATAAGAGTCACAGCCTTATTTTAAAGATGAGTATAGATGTGTGGTAGTATTTCTGAGGCCTCTGTTCTGTTCCATTGGTTTATCTCTCTGTTTTGGTACCAGTACCATGTTATTTTGGTTACTGTAGCCTTGTAGTATAGTTTGAAGTCTGGTAGCGTGATGCCTCCAGCTTTGTTCTTTTGGTTTAGGATTGTCTTGGAAGTGCGGGTTCTTTTTTGGTTCCATATGAACTTTTAAGTAATTTTTTCCAATTCTATGAAGAAAGCCATTGGTAGCTTAATGGCGATAGCATTGAATCTATAAATTACCTTGGGCAGTATGGCCATTTTCACGATATTGATTCTTCCTATCCATGAGCATGGAATGTTCTTCCATTTGTTTGTGTCCTCTTTTATTTCATTGAGCAGTAGTTTGTAGTTCTCCTTGAAGAGGTCCTTCACATCCCTTGTAAATTGGATTCCTAGGTATTTTATTCTCTGAAGCAATTGTGAATGGGGGTTCATTCATGATTTGGCTCTCTGTTTGTCTGTTATTGGTGTATAAGAATGCTTGTGATTTTTGCATGTTGATTTTGTATACTGAGACTTTGCTGAAGTTTCTTATCAGCTTAAGGAAATTTTGGGCTGAGATGATGGGGTTTTCTAAATATACAATCATATCATCTGCAAACAGGGACAATGTGGCTTCCTCTTTTCCTAATTGAATACCCTTTATTTCTTTCTCTTGCCTGACTGCTCTGGCCAGAACTTCCAACACTATGTTGAATAGGAGTGATGAGAGAGGGCATCCCTGTCTTGTGCCAGTTTTCAAGGGGAATGCTTCCAGTTTTTGCCCATTCAGTATGATATTGGCTGTGGCTTTGCCATAAATAGCTCTTATTATTTTGAGATATGTTCCATCAATACCGAATTTATTGAGAGTTTTTAGCATGAAGGGCTGTTGAATTTTGTCAAAGGCCTTTTCTGTGTCTATTGAGATAATCATGTGGTTTTTGTCTTTGGTTCTGTTTATATTTATTGATTTGCGTATATTGAAACAGCCTTGCATCCCAGGGATAAAGCCCACTGGATCATGGTGGATAAGCTTTTTGATGTGCTGCTGGATTCGGTTTGCCAGTATTTTATTGAGGATTTTTGCGTTGATGTTCATCTGTGATAGAGCCCTCAGAAATAATACCAAACATCTACAACCATCTGATCTTTGACAAACCTGACAAAAGCAAGAAATGGGGAAAAGATTCCCTATTTAATACATGGTGCTGGGAAAACTGGCTAGCCATAAGTAGAAAGCTGAAACTGGATCCCTTCCTTACACCTTATACAAAAATTAATTCAAGATGGATTAGAGACTTAAATGTTAGATCTAATACCATAAAAACCCTAGAAGAAAACCTCGGTAATACCATTCAGGACACAGGCATGGGCAAGAACTTCATGTCTAAAACAGCAAAAGCAATGGCAACAAAAGCCAAAATTGACAAATGGGATCTAATTAAACTAAAGAGCTTCTGCACAGCAAAAGAAACTACCATCAGAGTGAACAGGCAACCTAGAGAATGGGAGAAAATTTTTGCAATCTACGCATCTGACAAAGGGCTAATATCCAGAACCTACAAAGAACTCAAACAAATTTACAAGAAAAATCCCATCAAAAAGTGGGCAAAGGATATGAACTTGCAATACATAATCTTATCTTAGGTTACATTTAAAATATACCTCCTAATATACTTCATGTATGCTGCGTGAAGCCTCTTTGATCATGCCAAGTATTACTATTTTCATTTCACAAGTTTCTCCTTCTAGTTCTGTTACATGGGAAACAAACATCTCACTATGTCGACAGATGTACTTAGTAGAAACATTTTTGAGAGCTTAATTACTGTTCCTCTTATACATAATTAGTCAAAAATTATTTTCATTTTTTGCTATAGAAGTAATTTTTATTCACAGCTTTGATTTATTAAGGTACCTTATAATGCATGGTCTATGATTTTGACATTTTAAAATTATTCTTTCTCTAGTTGATTGCTATTCCAAGTTGTGATCTTTAGCAATAATGTAGATTTTCAGTATATAAAATATACCATTGAATTAAAGTATTAGATCTTCGAGGTTAAAGCCAGATACTCTTCAGTAAAAAATAAATTATTGAGTACCTCTATGATGCAGCATTGGGAAAGAGTCTCATAAAGCAGTTGTGAATAAAAGAGACATCATCCCAGTACTCATAGAGTTTATAATCTAGTGAAGGATATAGAAAATAAAGCAGATTATTAAAATCTAAAGTTATGTCCAAAAAACTCACAAGTCTGTAATCAAATGAAAAGAGCCTTTATTCAAAGGATTATTTCAATAAGGGGAGGAGTATACTGTTATAAAAAGTGGGGTACTGTAACAATTGGGAGGGGCCTTTGACTATAAGGTCTGAAGTGTCAGCCGGGCATGGTGGCTCAAGCCTGTAATCCTAGCATTTTGGGAGACGGAGGCAGGTGGATTGTCTGAGCTCAGGAGTTTTAGAAGTGCCTGGGCAACACAGTGAAACCCCATCTCTACCGAAAAAAAAAAATTAGCCTGGCATGGTGGTCGTCGCCTGTTATGCCAACTACTCAGGAGCCTGAAGCAGGAGAATTGCTGGAACCCGGGAGGCGGAGGTTGCAGTGAGCCGAGATCACACCACTGCACTCCAGCCTGGGTGACAGAGCGAGACTCTGTCTCAAAAAAAAAAAAAAAAAAAAAAGAAAAAAAAAAGAATATCTGAAATGTCAGGCAGCAGAAAGGGCTTTCCTTTATAGAGAGAAGAAAGTATGAGGTGTGGAGAAATGGAGTGAGGTGGGATGATTGCAAAGCCGATAGTTTCCCCAAAGGTCCGCAATTCTCTGCAGGGGCTTTTAAGGCAGGGTTATTCTGTGTCCCAAAGCTCTAAGGTAGGCCAAAGCTCACGGGTCTGGAGGAAGAAGAGAATCCTGACTAAAGTTTGGTCAAGTCTAGTTAGAGGACATGTTGTTCTGACTGATGATTGTGGACAAACAGTTGAGTTCTTAATAAGACCCAAAGAATAGGAATGTAGAGTGTCTCTGGCCTCATCCTTGGTAAACAAGTGAGATCTCCAGGAGTCTTATCTAATTCATTTGGGGAAAGGGGGTTCTTTGCAGTAAATTGTTTTCCTGAACACAAAGCATGGGAGGATTTATTTTACCTATTGCTGTTTTCCAGGAAAAAGGGCCCAGGCGAAATCCTACGTACCATTCTACATGGCTCATGATGGAGGCTATGATGGAATATTTGCGGAATGCTATGGAAACACCAAAAGGAAGTCAGGGAGGAAGTACTTTTAAGAATCAGGGAGGCTCTGATTTTGAGAATTAGTAGGAGTCAAAGATCCAAAAGGATCGTTGAATTAAAAGACAAGAAATGTATAATTTACTGGCAGAATATATGGCCTTGTAGATTGCATATTCAAAAGAGTCAAAAATCCATCCCTCACAGATTTGTGCAATTCGGTTTTCATTTTGGATATGTGTTCATGCAGTGGTGCCTTCACTTAGCATAAGACATTTGGGAACCAGAAAGGAGTTGATATTTATTCGTAAGGTTTTGCTAACTGCAGGACCCCAGCCCCTAATACTTGGGCCTTGCAGGAATTACGGGAGAACTAGGGCAGAATTCAAGCAGATTTAGTGTTAGGTAGAATGAGGAGTATAAACATTTGGTCGACATACATGTGGTGAGGGCAGAAAAAGTAATGGAATTGAGAAACTCTGGCGTGTTAGCTCCTGAATCTGGGTAGGAAGAATCAGCAGAAGAAGAGCATGCAGTTTGAATCACCAAATTCCAGGACTAGGGAGAAAGAATTCTTTACAAGACCCCTGTGCGATTGTCTCCTGAGGTGTTTTGTGCTTCAATCAGATTTAACTCAGAATCTGAGGTAGCACTTTGCCATCAATATTGATGGTTTAGCACTGTGCTGAACGGGTGATATATAGTCACTCATTTCGGTTAGGCACAATTATCTTCAGATATATGGTGTTGAGGAAATAGTGACAGAGAAATTTAATTATTTCCAAGGGTCACCAGGCAGTTATTGATGGAGTTCACATCACAAACTCAGACGATCTGGTTTTGAGTCTGAGCTCTTCACCACCACACTATGCTGCCATTCAGCATCGAGACATCATGGTGCTCTAAGTCAGAGGAGAACAGAATATACCTTGGGTCTTGTAGGGATGGGAGTTAGTCTAAAGATCAAGTGTAGATTGCATCTCATCTCAGGCCATTGGTCTCTTTCCAGAGGTCTGTGTCTCAGGTATATTTGTTAGAGCAGAGGAGAGAAGATGTCAGTTCTTCCTTCTAAATGCAAATAGTCCTGGATCGATAAATTATCAAGTCTCCAACACTGGTTGCTCAGCTCTTCTCTGGTATTTGGGGGAAGATAGAAAACTTTGAGAATCCATACTTGGTGGAAGATAGAAAGCTTTGAAAATCCCTAACGTGAGGGCAGAAGGCATTGAGAAGAAAATAATGCAGCAAGAAAGGAGCAGATCTTCCCATCCACCCCCACAATGTAGTCTATGTTGGGATCAGCCTGGGACCTGAATTTAAAGCCAGTTTGCCATACGTGACAGCCACTACTGATGAGAGGGATAGAATAGATGATCCTCTCACTGATTCTCAGGGTCTTCTAAGCAGTAAATTTGCCCCAGTATACACGGTTTGTGCTCAGTTCCACCAAATCACCCTCTTTTTAAAAATCAAAAATAGTACTTTGTGTCTGAAGATAGTGTCTTGTAGTATTTTTTCTACTTAGATTTTTATGGAAGTTGTTAAGTTTCTAAACACCTGACCTCTCAGGAATGACAATGAAATACATCAGTGAGCTACCGACTCATAAATTTGACTGTTTTTCTGTTTTTGTGAGACTCTTTATTTCGGAATCCCTAAACATAACCCACAGAGTTCTGTTGCATTCATTTTATTTCATAAAAGCTTTGATTTGGTGGAATAAGAAGTGGAATTCTGTACAAAACTTTAAAAACTTCTTCATCTAATAACCCTTGTACACCTCTTCCCCACCAAATGTTTTAATTTTTTTTTTGTACTGTACCTACTGTTTATTCAGATCTCAGAAAAGTAGGATGTTCATGGTGACATCTATATACAAATTTAATGTTGTCCAGATAGTAGGCATAGTATGCATGATCATAGAAAGGCTACATTTGGGATAAACAACTGCTTTTTCTTCGATATTTTGAGCATGTTTCCTGGCCTCCATATGCAAATTCAAAATGCTTTATTATTTCTGTTAAATAACTTCACCACTTTCACAGAGCTTGTTGCACATCTCTGCCATTTGTAGCAAATTGTTTTTGATAGTTAAACAAAGGGGAACAACTAAGTCCAGCAAAAGTACACTATTGCTGTTCAGGGAACACTCTTCAACTACCAGCACCTCAACTATTTTTTTAAATTAATATTTATTTGACACATTAAAATTATAGAAAAGCATAAGAACGTAAGATATACTTAACTACTCTCCACCATAATTAGTAATTGTTAACATTATGCTGTATTTGCTTCCTATCTTTAAATAAAATGTAACACTTTAAATTTATATACATATATACATATATAATGTTGGAAATTTATTTATCACCTATTTCCAAATTTCCCTTTGTTTCCCCACCCCTCTATCTTCTGACAACCACTGTCAAAAATGCAATAGCATTCTTTCTTTTTTAAAAAAGTTTTTATTTCAATAGCTTTTGGGATACAACTGGTTTTTATGTGACATGGGTGAATTATATAATGGTGAATTCTGAGATTTTATTGCACCTGTCACCCAAGTAGTGTACACTGTACCTAATGTGCAGTGTTTTATTCCTAGTTTCCCCGCCCTGCTCCTTCTGAGCCTCTAAAGACCATTCTAAATACCTTTGTGTACTTACAGCTTGGCTCTCACGTATAAATGACATTTAATTTTTTGTTTTCTACTCCTGTGTCACTTAAAATAATGGCTTCCAGCTCCATCCATGTTGCTGCAAAGACATTATTTTTTCCTTTTAATGGCTGAGTAGTATTCCATTGTGTATATGCATTTTCTTTATCCACTCATTAGTCGATGGGCACTTAGGTTGGTTCCACATGTTTGTAATTGTGAATTTTGCTGCTATAAACATATGTGTGCAAGTGTCTTTTTCATATAGTGACTTCTTTACCCCTGGGTAGATAACTAGTAGTGAGGTTGCTGGGTCAAATGGTAGATCTACTTTTAGCTCTTTAAGGAATCTCTATAGTGTTTTCCATAGAGGTTATACTAATTTACATTCCCACCAACAGTATATAAGTGTTCCTTTTTCTCCACATCCATGCCAACATCTACTGTTTTTTTGACTTTTGAATTAAGGCCATTCTTGCAGGAGTAAGGCGGTATCTCCTTGTGGCTTTAATTTACATTTCCCTGGTGATTAGTGATGCTAAGAATTGTTTCATATGTTTGTTGCTCATTTGTATATCTTCTTTTGAGAAATGTCTATTAACATCCTTTGCCCACTTTTTTATGTGATTATTTGTTTTTGTCTTGCAGGTTTTAGTTCCTTGTAAATTCTGGATACCAGGCCTTTATCAGATGCATAGTTTGCAAGTATTTTCTCCCATTCTGTGGGTTGTCTGTTTTCTCTGCTGATTATTTCTTTTGCTGAGCAGAAGGTTTTTAGTTTAATTAAGTCCCATTTATTATTTTTTTGTTGCATTTACTTTTAGAATCTTAGTCATTAATTCTTTGCCTAGGCCAATGTCTAGAAGTTTTTTAAATATTGTTTTCTAGAATTTTTATAGTTTTGGGTCTTATATTTAAGTCTTTGATCCATCTTGAGTTGAATTTTGTATAAAGTGAGAGGTGGGGATCTAATTTCATTTGCCAGTTTTCCTGGTATCGTTTATTAAATAGCGTGTCATTCCCCAATTTATGTTTTTCTACACTTTGTCAAAGATCAGTTAGCTGCAAGTATTTGGCTTTATTTCAGGTTCTCTCTATTCTGTTCCATTGGTTTATGTACCTACTTTCATGTCAGTACCATGCTGTTTTGGTAACTATAGCCTTGTAGTATAATTTGAAGTCCAGTAATGTGATGCCTCCAGATTTGTTCTTTTTGTTTAGGATTGCTTTCGCTATTCGGGTTCTTTTTTGGTTCCATATAAATTTTATGATTGTTTCTCCTAATTCTATGAAAAATGATGTTGGTATTTTGACGGGAATTGCATTGACTCTGTAGATTGCTTTGGGTAGTATGGTAATTTTCACAATATTGATTCTTCCAATTCATGAGCATGGATACATTTCCATTTGTTTGTGTCATCTATAATTTATTTCATCAGTGTTTTGTAGTTCTCCTTGTACAGATCTTTTACCTCCCTGGTTAAGTGTATTTCTAGCTTTTTTTTCTGCAGGTGTTATAAAAGGGGTTGAGTTCTTGATTTGATTCTCAGGTTGGTTGTTGTTCGTGTACAAAAGTGCTACTGATATGGGTACATTGATTACATAACCTGAGACTTTACTGAATTTGTTTAGCAAATCTAAGCGTCTTTTGGAGGAGTCTTTAGGATTTTCTAGTATATGATCATCTCATCTGTAAACAGTAATAATTTGACTTCTTCTTTTCCATTGGGATGCCCTTTAATTCCTTCTCTTGCCTAATTGCTCTGGCTATGACTTCCAGAACTATGTTGAATAGGAGTTGTGACAGTTGACACTCTTGTCTTGTTACTGTTCTCAGGCGGAATGCTTTCAACTTTTCCCCACTCGGTATCATGTTGGCTCTAAGTTTGTCGTACATTCTTTATTATTTTAAGGTAGGTCTCTTCTATGCCTAGTTTGTTGAAAATTTTTATCATAAAAGGATGCTAGATTTTGTCAAATGCTTTTTCTGCATCTATTGAGATAATCGTATGATTTTAAAAAATTCTATTTATGTGATCATCAGATTTATTTATTGACTTGCATATATTCTTGCATGTATTCATCTCTGCATTCCTGGGATGAAACCCACTTGATCATGATGTATTATCTTTTTGACATGCTGTTGGACTCAGTTAGAGAGTATTTTGTTGAAGATTTTTACATCTACATTCATTAGGAAAATTGATCTGTAGTTTTCTCTTTTGTGTGGTATCCTTTCCTGGTGTTGTTATCAGGGTGATACTGGCTTCATAGAATGATTTAGAGAGGAATCCCTCTTTCTCAATCTTTTGGAATAGTTTCAGTAGGATTGGTACCAATTCTTCATTGAATGTCTGACAGATTTCAGCCATGACTCCCTCTGGTCCTGGGCTTCTTGTTGTTGTTGCTGAAAATTTTTAAATTGCGTATTCAATCTTGCTGCTTGTTATTGGTCTATTCAGGGTTTCTATTACTTCCTGCTTTAATCTAAGAGGGTTGTATGTCCAGGAATTTATCTATTTCTTCTAGGTTTTCTAGTTTGTGCACATAAAAGTGTTCATAGTAGTCTTGAATGGTCTTTTGTGCTCTTTTAAAAAAATATATTTTTTTGTGGATACATGGTAGGTATACATATTTGATGGGGTACATGAGATGTTTTGATACATACATGTGTTGTGTAATAATCACATTATGAAAAATGGGGCACCCAAGCACTAAAGTATTTGTCCATTGTGTTACAAAGAATCCAATTGTACATTTTTTTTTTTTTTTTTTTTTTTTTTTTTGAGATAGAGTTTTGCCTTGTTGTCCAGGCTGGAGTGCAATAGCATGCTCTCAGCTCGCTGCAACTGGTGCCTTCCAAGTTCAAGCGATTCTTCTGCCTCAACCTCCCAAGTATCTGGGCTTACAGGCATGCACTACCATGCCTGGCTAATTTTGTATTTCTAGTAGAGATGGAGTTTCACCACGTTGGTCAGGCTGGCTGGTCTTGAACTCCTGACTCAGGTGATTCACCCGACTCAGCCTCCCAAAGTGCTGGAAATACAGGTGTGAGCCACCACACCCGGCCCCAGTTATACTTTTTTAGTTATTTTAAAATTCACAATTGAATTATTATTTAGTGTAGTCACCTTGTTGAGCTATCAAATACTGGGTCTTATTCATCCTTCTAACCATTTTTTTGGTACCCATTAAGCATCTCCACCTTCCTCAATCCCCAGCACCCACCCCCACCCACACACTACCCTTTACAGCCTCTGATAACCATCCTTCTACTCTCTAGCTCCATGTGTTTAATTGTTTTAATTTTTAGATCACACAAATAAGTGAGAATATGTGATGTTTGTCTTTCTGTGCCTGGTTTATTTCTCTTAACATAACAATCTACAGTTCCATCCATGTTGCAAACTACTGCATCTCATTCTGTTTTATGGCTGAATACTACTCTATTGTATAAGTAATACATTTTCTTTATCCATTCACCTGGTGATGGATGCTTAGGTTGCTTCCAAATTATGGCTATTATGAATAGTACTGCAACAAACATGTGAGTGTAGATATCTCTTTGATATATTGGTTTCCCTTATTTTGGGCACATACCCACCAGTGGAATTGCTGGATTATACAGTAGCTTTATTTTTAGTTTATTGAGGAGCATTCAAATTGCTATCCATAGTGATTTTACCAATTTACATTCCTACCAACAGTGTACGAGGGTTGCCTTTCCTCCACGTCCTCACCAGCATTTGTTATTGCCTGTCTTTTGGATATAAGCCATTTTAATTGGGATAGGATGATATCTCAGTTTAGTTTTTTCTGATTATCAGTGATGGTAAGCACTTTTTCATATGCCTATTCGTCATTGGCACGTCTCCTTTTGAGAAATGTCTATTCAAATCTTTTACCAATTTTTGTTAGATTTTCTTCCTATAGAGTTGCTTGAGCTCCTTATATATTCTGGTTATTAATCCCTTGTCAGATGGGTAGTTTGCAAATATTTTCTCCCATTGTATGGGTTGTCTCTTCACTTTGTTGATTGTATCCTTTGCTGTGCAGAAGGTTTTCAACTTGATGTAATTTCATTTGTCCATTTTTGCTTTAGTTGCCTGTGCTCATTAGGGTCTTGCTCAAGAACCTACGTTCTGAGCTGGACCAACGCTCTGGAAATTTTCCCTGAAGTTTTCTTCTAGTAGTTTTATAGTTGGAGGTCTTAGATGTAAGTATTTCATCCATTTTTATTTGATCTTTTGTATGTGGTAAGAGATAGGGGTCTAGTTTTATTCTTTTGCCTGTGGCTATCTAGTTTTTCCTGTACCATTTATTGAAGAGATTGTCTTTTCCTAGTATATGTTCTTGGCACTTTTGTCAAAAATCAGTACATTGTAGGTGTGTGAATTTGTTTCTTTTGTATTTCTGTGATGTCAGTTGTAATGTCTCCAGTTTCATTTCTAATTGAGCTTATTTGGATCTTCTCTTTTCTTTTCTTGGTTAACGTAGCTAATGATCTATCTATTTGGTTATTTTTTCAAAGAATGAGCTTCTTGTTTCATTGATCTTTTGCATTGTTTTTCTTTTTGTTTGAATTTCATTTAGTTGTGCTCTGATTTTTGTTTCTTTTCTTTTTCTAGCTTTGTATGTAACTTGTTTTCATTTCTATAGTTCTTGAGTTTTGACATCAAGTTGCCAATCTGTGCTGTTTCAGAGTTTCTAATGAAGGCATTTTGTTCTACAAACTGTCCTCATAGCACTGCTTTTGCTGTATCCCAGACATTTCGATAACTTGTGTTATTATTATCACTCAAGTCAAAGATTTTTTGAATTTCCATCTTAATTTTGTTGTTTAATATCATTCAGGAGTAGATTTTTAAAAATTTCTACGTGTTTGTATAGTTTTGAGGGTTCCTTTTGGAGTTGATTTCTAGTTTTATTCTGCTGTGGTCTGAGAAGGTAGTTAATATAATTTTGATTTTTTAAAAATTTATTGAGACTTGTTTTGTGGTCTGTCATATGGTATACCTCAGAGTATGTTCAATGTACTTATAAGAAGAATGTATATTCTGCAGTTGTTGGGTCAAATGTTATGTAAATATCTATTAAGTCCATTTGTTCTAGTGTATCATTTAAGACCACTGTTTCTTTGTTGACTTTCTGTCTTGAAGATCTGTCTATTGTTGCCCATGGTGTGTTGAAGTTTCCCACTAGCATTGTGTTGCTGTCTATCTCATTTCTTAGGTATAGTAGTAATTGTTTGATGAATATGGGAGCACCAGCATTAGGTGCATATAAATTTAGGATTGTAATATCTTCTTGTTAGATTGATCCTTTTATCATTAGTGACCTTATTTGCCTTTTTTTACTGTTATTGCTTTGAAGTCTATTTTTTCTGATATAAAAATAGCTGCTCCTGCTTGCTCTTGATTTCCATTTGTGTGGAGTATCTTTTTCCACCCTTTTACCTTAAGTTAATATGAATCCTCTTGTGTTAGGTGAGTCTCTTGAAGACAGCAGATACTAGGTTTGTGGTTTTTTTCAATTCATTCTGCCATTTGGTATCTTTTAAGTCAGAGGTCCCTAACCCCTGGGTCATGAACCAGTGCTGGTCCATGACCTGTTAGGAACCAGACCACACATCAGGAGGTCAGTGGTTGTTGAGTAAGCATTACTGCCTGAGCTTCACCTCCTGTCAGATCAGCAATGGCATTAATTTCTCATAGGAGCACAAAGCCTATTGTGAACTGTGCATGCAAGGCATCTGGTTGCACACTCCTTAGGAGAATCTAATGACTGATGATCTGAGGTGGAACAGTTTCATCCTGGAACCATCCCAATACCTTAAGTCTCTAAAAAATATTTGTTCTATTAAATGTGTTGTCAAAAAGTTTGGGACCACTGTTTTAAGTGGGGCTTTTAGGCCATTTATATTCAATGTTAATATTGAGATGTGAAGTACTATTCTTTTTATCACACTAATTGTTATCTAGATAGTTTTTTTTTTTCATTGTGTTATTGTTTTATAAGCCCTATGAGTTTTAAGCTTTCAAGAAGTTCTATTTTGGTACATATCAGGCTTTTGTTTCAAGGTTTAGAACTCCTTTTAGCATTTCCTGTAGTGCTGGTTTGGTAGTGAACAATTCCCTCAGCATTTGTTTGTCTGAAAATGACGTCATTTCTCCTTCATTTATGAAACTTAGTTTTGTGGGATACAAAATTCTTGGCTGACAGTTATTTTGTTTATGGAGGTTGAAGATAGGACCCCAATCCATTCTAGCCTATAAAATTTCTGCTGAGAATCCTGCTGTAGGTTACCTGATGCTTTTGTCCTACTGTTCTTAAAATTCTTTCCTTTATGTTGACTTTACACACCATGATGACTATATGCCTTGGTGAAAATCCATTTGCGATACATTTTCCAGGAATTCTTTGAGCTTCTTGAATTGAATCTAGATCTTAAGTCAGGCCAAGGAAATTTTCCTAAATTATTCCCTCAGATAAGTTTTCCAGACTTATTGTTTTCTCTTCTCCCTCAGGAACACCAATTATTCTTAGGTTTGCCCATTTTACATAATGTCACATTTGTTTTCTTGTTTTGATTATTTTTTCTTTATTTTTGTCTGATTAGCTTAATTCAAAAGTCTTGTCTTCAAGTGCTGAAATTCTTTCTTCTACTTGTTCTAGTCTATTGATAAAACTTTCCATTGCATTTTATAATTCCCCACATGTGTCTTTTATTTCCAGAAGTCCTGATTGGTTTTTCTTTGTGATATTTATCTATCCAGAAAATTTTTCATTCATATCCTGAACAGTCTTTTAAATTCCTGTATGATAGTTTTCACCTTTCTCTGGTATCTCCTTGAGTAGCTTAATAATTGACCCTCTGAACTCCCTATCTGGTATTTCAAAGATTTCATCTTGATTCAAATCCATTGCTGGAGAGCTAGTGTGATCTTTGGGGGTGTTATAGAGCCCTGTTTTGTCATACTACCAGGGTTACTTTTCTGGTTCTGTATCATTTTGGTAGAGCAGAGTTCCCCAACCTCTGGCTCAGAGATCACTACCAGTCTGTGGCCTGTTAGGAATTGGGCCACACAGCAGGAGGTGAGTGGTGGGCAAGAAAGTGAAGCTTCATCTGTATTTACAGCTGTTCTCTATTGCTCATGTTACTGCCTCCTGACAGATCAGCAGTGGCATTATATTCTCATAGGAATGCAAATCCTGTTGTGAACTGCACATGTGAGGGATCTAGGTTGCACACTCCTTATGAGAATCTAATGTCTGATGATTTGTCACTGTCTCCCATCAGCCCCAGATGGAACTGTCTAGTTGCAGGAAAGCAAGCTCAGGGCTCCCACTGATTCTATTACATAGTTAATTATGGTGAGTTGTTTAATTATTTAATAATGTATTTGATATGGTTTGGCTCTGTATCTCCACCCAAATGTCATCGAATTATAATCCCCATGTGTCAAGGGTGGAATCTAGTGGGAGGTGAATGGAGCATGGGAACAGTTCCCTCATGCTGTTCTCATGATAGTGAGTGAGTTCTCATGAGATCTGACGGTTTTATAAGTGGTGGTTTCTGCTCCTGTCTCTCACCTGACGCCATATAAGATGCCTGCTTCCCCTTTTGCCATTGCCATGATTGTAAGTTTCCTGAGGTCTCCCCAGTCATGTAGAACTGTGAGTCAATTAAGACTCTTTCCTTTATAAATTGCCCAGTCTTGGGTATTTCATTATAGCAACATGGGAATGAACTAATACAGTAAATCAGTACCACAGATTGTGGGACACTGCTACAGAAATACTTGAAAATGTGGAATTGACTTTGGAACTGGTAATGAGCAGAGGTTGGAACAGTTTGGAGGGCCCAGAAGAAGACAGGAAGATGTGGAAAAGTTTGGAACTTCCAAGAGACTTGTTAAATGATTTTGACCAAAATGCTGATAATCATGTGAAA
This sequence comes from Piliocolobus tephrosceles, assembly GCF_002776525.5. Lineage (NCBI taxonomy): Eukaryota > Metazoa > Chordata > Mammalia > Primates > Cercopithecidae > Piliocolobus > Piliocolobus tephrosceles. Next base: position 55,083,652 of record NC_045438.1, on the reverse strand, counting down.
ACTGAAGTCTAGCCTGAGGTGGTCTCAGATGGAGATGAGGAACTTCTTGGGAACTGGAACAAAGGTCACCTTGCTATGCTTTAACAAAGAGACTGGAAGCATTTTGCCCATACCTAGAGCTCTGTGGAACTTTGAACTTGAGAGAGATGCTTTGGAGTATCTGGCAGAAGAAATTTCTAAGTGGCAAAGCATCCAAGAAGAAGCAGAGCATAAAAGTTTGTAAAATTTGCAGCCTGACCTTGAGGTAGAGAAAAATAACTCATTTTGTGGGGAGGAATTCAAGCTGGTTGCAGAAATTTGCATAAGTAACAAGGAGCTGAATGTTAATCACCAAGACAATGGGGAAAATGTCTCCAGGGCATGTCAGAGGTCTTCACACAAGCCCCTCTCATGACAGGCCTGGAGGCCTAAGAGGGAAAAATGGTTTTGTGGGCCCAAGGCCCCCACTGCTCTGTGCAGCCTTGGGACACGGAGCTCTGCCTCCCAGCCACTTCAGCCCAGCCATGTCTAAAAGGGGTGAAGATACAGCTTAGGCTGTTGCTTCAGAGGGTGCAAGCCCCAAGCCTTGGCAACTTCCATGTGGTTTTGGGCCTGTGGGTGCACAGAAGTCAAGAATTGAGGTTTGGGAACCTCTGCCAAGATTTCAGAGGCAGAAGTTTGCTGCAGGGGCAGAGCCCTCATGGAAAACATTTGCTAGGGCAGTGAGGAAGGAAAATGTGGAGCTGGAGCCCCCACAGAGAGTCCCCACTGAGGCACTGCCTAGTGGAGCTGTGAGAAGAGGTCAACCATCCTGCAGACCCCAGGGTAGATCCACTGACAGCTTGTACCCTGCACCTGGAAAAGCCACAGACACTCAATGCCAGCCTTTGACAGAGCTGTCTAAGGCCATGGGAGCTCACTCCTTGCATCAGCATGCTCAGGATGTGACATATGGAGTCAAAGGAGATTATTTTGGAGCTTTACGATTTAATCACTGTCCTGTTGGCTTTTGGACTTGCATGTGACCAGTAACTCTTTTGTTTTGACTAATTTCTCCCATTTAGAATGGGAGCATTTATCCAATGCCTGTACTCCAATTGTATTTTGGAAAGAACTAACTTGCTTTGGATTTTACAGGCTCATAGGTGGAAGGGACTTGCTATGTCTCAGATGAGACTTTGGACTTGGACTTTTGAGTTAATGCTGGAATGAGTTAAGAATTTGGGGGGTTGGGAAGGCATGATGGTGTTTTGAAATGTTAGAACATGAGATTTGGGAGGGGCTGGGGTAGAATGATATGGTTTGTCTGTTGTGTCCCCACCCAAATCTTATCTTGAATTGTAATCCCCATATGTCAAAGAAGGGAGGTAGTGGGAGGTGATTGGATCATGGGGGTGGTTTCCCCCATACTGTTCTCGTGATAGTGAGTGAGTTCTCATGAGATCTGATGGTTTTATAAGTGGTAGTTTCTGCTTCTGTCTCTCTCCTACCATGATGTAAGACATGCCTGCTTCCCCTTCCTCCATGACTGTAAGTTTTCCGAGGTTTCCCCAGCCATGCAGAACTGTGAGTCAAACTTCTTTCTTTTATAAATTACCCAGTTTCAGGTATTTCTTTATAGCAGAGTGATAATGGACTAATACAATATTACAATGTAATAATAATAGAAATAAAGTGCATAATAAATACAATGTGCTTGAATCATCCCCAAACCATTTCACCCCAATTAGTTTGTGGGAAAATTGTCTTCCATAAAACTGGTTCTTCATTCCAAAAAGGTTGGGGACTGCTGGGTAAACTATTTCTTATAATTGTTCTTGAATTTATGTTTGATTTGACCATGTTTCTTTTTTATTTTTTAATTTCTTTTTTCCCCTTAAGGATGTGACTTTAATGTTTATAGTTAATTATAGCCAAATTTGGTTCTTGGTGCTTTCACATGTGAAGACTCTGTAAGAGTTCCTTGGTTACAGAAGAATGTTTGTAGGATGGCTTTCCTCATGTGCTGGTTGTAGAAGTAATGTGCTCAGTGTGTGAGCAAGTTCACTGTCTTTTATGGGGTTGTGATGGTAGAGGTATCTTAAAGATTATATCATTCCCCTGTGGCATGCATTTTTAAAATTTATTTTCTCTCAATATCTTATTTACTGGTTTGATGGTTCAGGCTTCAGGCCAGTAGGGGAGGTGTCCCTGGGTAGGAATCAGTTTTGGCTAAAGCAAGTGAGTAAATGCAATGCCCAATGGTAGACAGAGGTCCCAGCCTTGACAGAGGTGGCTGGAGGAGCTCTCAGTGAGTTGCACTAAGGGCTTCTTAGGGGGAAAGGTTGGAGCCACCTCGGCTCCCCTTCCAGGTCAGCAAGAAAGTTATCCAGCTCGCAGATACATTCCATTCCCAGTGCTTCAGCTAATCAGATCAGTCAGGCACCTCTTTTCATCTGTAGGAATGTTGATGTTCCAAGTAAGGTGGAATTGTGACTCTGTCTCTCATGCAAGCCTGAACCTGGAGGGTGCTCCTCCTGCGTGGATGTAGTCACCCTGATCTATTCAAGAAAGACTGTCTATAGTTGCACCCATGCCATGCTCCCATGGGGAGGAGCTCCAACTGTGCCTGCAGTGGTGGACAAGAGATCCCCTTCTCCAAGACCCTTAAGGCACACCAGGGCTGTCTGACTGTCGGGTTAGAGCTGAAGACTTTCCCTACTGTGCCCAGCACTGCAACTGTGCCTATGTTGAAAGAAACTTCCCACAAGTGGATAAATCTGGTACTTAAGGTCTGCTGTCCAGATTTTTTTCTATCCCACTGGGTGTTCCCTTGTTGTGGTACCCATACTCTCACTTCCCCTAGGAGTTGGAATCCCTGAAAGCCAGACTACTGTGAGAGTTGTTGCTTCTCTGGATCTAGCTGCCCAGTGAAGTTGCCACATTCCAGGCTCGTATTAGGGAATGACTGCAAAGGAGCTGGTGATGTGACTTGTCCTCAAGTCTCCCAGCAGTTGGTAGCAGGACCAACTCTAATGGAGGTGACAGGGTAGTGACATAGACTCTTTGAGATTCCTTGGTTATTGATAGCTTTAGCGTGTTGACTTTCTCGAACCTGGTTAGAGTAGTAATGAACCAGTCATGTGGACAGATTCAGGACCTCCTGGTTAGCCAGAGTGGTGCAGGCAGTGGCAATAGCTGAGACCATGCAGACATCTTCTCCTTCCTAGGTGCAGTGTTATTCTATGAGGATATGGACTATGTTAATAATGGACTGTGTTAGGTTGGTTGGCCTCCAGTCAGGAGGTGACATGTGCAAAATAGCAACAACTGCAGCAGTAGGAGTGGGATTTTTGCTTGCCTTATGTTTCCCAGGGTGGATACTATGGTTTCTCAGACAATAGGTGGGACCATATAGTTCCTAAGAGTTTCTGTCCTTTGTGTTAAGCTACCAGGGCTGGGATGGGCAAAGCCCTGTGGGGGTAGTGTCAGGTGGGTTTGCACTCTGAGTCTCCATGTGCAAGGCAAGCAGCAGACCCTTTGGGTGTTGAGGAATGGGAGCAGTTCTCAGGCCACTGGGTTGGTTTTCCAGAGGGGACTGTTGCTGCCTCTGCTCCACTCTGCTTCATGCAAGAAGTAAACCCCACACAGGCAGCAGTTAGCCCCACACAGATCCCACATACTTGGCGAGCCAGATTCACTCCCACAGTGTTTTTCTGGCAGCAGTAGACTAGTTTCCAATCAGCTGGCACTCAGAACTCTCATCTGCCCCAAGTCATAAGCTTTCCCCATAGATACAGCAACTGTGGCTTTCAGGCCATGCACCTTTCCATCCACTGCAAAGCTGGGCACCGGGCTCCTGCACTCATGGCCCCTGCACTTCTGGCTGCAGCCTACTTTTCACTCTTCCCTGTCCTGGCCATGGCCAGGTGAGTTTGTCCCCACTCAAAATTCGGCTGGAGGCCTCTTTCATCTTGTGTTCACTGCCTGAAATTTTTGGATGTCATCCACAGGGCTCCCTTTGAGGAACAATAAGCGATGGCTTCCCTCAGTTTGTGCTGAAAACTGGGAGTGCATACAAGGATCTTCCTGCTACTGCTCCTAGTTTTATATTCCATGATCCTCCCCAAGTCAGTTTCTGCACTAGGTTGGGTTAAAGTCTTCCCCTGTGGCCTGGACTTTGAGGGTCCCCAATGGAGGTGTATATCCTGGAGGCAGTCAGTCTCTTCCCATTTCACACTCTGGGGACTCACAGTCCTTCATCTAACTAATGGTGTAGGCTGCAGTCTCCTGCCTCCTTCAAAAGCCCTGTAAATTCCTTCAGTTTTCCTGTTCAGTTCCTGTGTCACTTCTTGAAAAAATGTTCACTGTGTCTGGTCTTCCTTCTAAGCTAATTTTACTTAGGTGACCATAAATAACATAGATTTTTTCTCAGGTTTTGAAAAATCCACGACAATACATAAATTGTATATATTATTCTATATTTTTTATTAAACATTTTGTTTTTGAGATCTATATAATACCTGAACCTTATAAAATTGGTCATGTGTTTTTAAAACAAACATCATTAGCTAATAAATGGACTCTACCGCATTATTGTTAAAAACAGCATCAAGCAGGTGAATTTGCTGCAGGCAAGAATTATGAAAAGAACTCAACAAGAAGCATGACTGAACTGTGAAACCAAATGGAAAGGGCACAGATGCAGTGTTCCACAATGATGATAATCATTATAAAAATGCTGACTTACAGCATATTTTAGAGGCCAGCTGCTAGAGAAAGCATTTGATTCTTTCTCTCACATGCTCTAATGGATGGAGTCTCCTGGGGTAGTGATCCAATTTGCCATATCCTCAGGCTGGTTCTGTCCAGGACTTGAAATGAAAAGTTTCCCCATTAATGGCAGTCCACCCACGCCATCCATAATTGGAAGTGCAGTGTACCCACTTCTTGGAGGCCTCCCACCGGTGCACAGAGATGGAAAGGGATATATTGCATGTGGCCCATTTGGCCAGCCTCTGTCTCAGATACTGTCCTTTGGCGAACATAATGTATAATGGATTCAGTTTCAGTGTAGATGCTATAAAAGACCAGGGACCTGACCTTCCTATGTGTAAAAGGGACAACAGTCCCACTCCAAAATATTAACAGGTACATGGGAAAACTGGTATATGTCTATCATTTTACCAGCAGCAAATGTATTTCTACAGAATGAATAAAGTAGTTCTATTTGCCTTCAGTTATATTTCCTGGCTACAGTATTGAGACATATGCCATTCCAAGCAATGATACATGAATTACCTACATGTCATATTTCAGAGACCCTTAATTAACTCAGAAATGGAATTTTAGGGGTTTTTTTTTTTGGTGTTTTATAATTTTTGACTCAGATTTTCTACTCTCCTTGAATTTGAGTTACTGAAATGTGGGAGAAAAGATCCCTAAATCATTTACTTGAGTTAAAATTTCAGACACTATAATTTTCCATTCAAATGTAGATAAACAGGATGATACCCCATATCTTATCATTGCCCTAAAAATTTCTAGTCACCCTTCAAATTATATCTCAAACTTGAACTCTTTCAAAATAACTGCTAAGGTCTCTACAGCCTTGCATGGTAAGTATGCTTCCTCTGAGCTCCTATAGCATTTTGATTTTGTGATATTTTTATTTTATAGCAGTTTTCATTTTCCATCTTAGAATCATGAGCATATTTTGTATAAAATGTGTAACTCCTCTATCTTATATTTTATATTGCTTGTAGGAAGAAACTCTGTCAAATTAATTTTTCTATCTTCTACAGTGTCTATCACAATGCCAGACACATAGTAAGCACCAGGTAAATATAAATTGATGAAATGTATGAGCAAATAAATGAATGCCCAAGGATAGGCTTTTAAACAACAGTAATCTTAAAATGCATGCAAAATATTTAGTCTTCTTAAATGAAATAATGTATTGAAATTGATTATCAGCTTAAATGATCTATTATATAACTCTAAGATTTTAAAGTATAGATAACATTTAAAAAAAAGACCTGTAAATATGTAATAGTCAATATCAAGAATATTTACACTGACATATTTTTCTCTCTGTCTCTCTCTCTATATATATAATTATATATATCTAATATATGTATATATGTTTTCAGAGAATGAGAGAGACCAATCAAAGGGTAAAGAGAGAGCTAACTAATGTAAATGGAGTGCCTATTGCATGGAATTTACTCAGTTACTCAAATAAGTTCTTTTGCTACATCATTTATTCTATACTTAAAATATTTGCTAAATCATTTATTCTATACTTAAGCCTTTATAAGCCGTAACATAAAATATTTTAAGTGTAGAATAAATAACAACATAGAATAACAATATAGAATTTTTTGTAGAATTTGCAGTAAATCAGACTGAAGCCCAGTCCCTGAGGCACATTTTCTCAATTAGCATTAGTAATAGTCTGTACCTCTTCAAATTGTGAGGATTATAGAAAATGATATATACTTAGGAGAGTTAATACTCAGTTAATACTAAGTAAGTACTAAGTATCACACTTTATAAAAGTATATTTTAAGTAAAGAATAACTACTTATTCTAGCCAGTAAAAGTTACTTATTCTGTAGCCAGTAAAAGTTCCCAGTTTAACTAGTAGAAGCAATTGCATAAAGCTTCAGTACCATGTTTGAGGTCACATGGCTCTTAAACAGCACAAAACACAAATTTATTAAGCATAAATAAATGAAATATCAATAATTTCTCTTAGAATCACATCTATCAGAAGATTATTAATTTTATAATTAGAAAGATGTTAACAAAAAGTAATCTGTCAGTATTTCCAGAATGTGAAATTTCTGGGACAATAGTTTGAAAGACTAAAGATGAATTGAATTTATGTGAACTGAAGTTATAAATTTGCTCTTTTTGTCAATGTTAAGAAAGAACATTTTCTTCATAAGCCATAAGTATTCCATGACACACCAGCTTTTTCTGTTTTTGCTGTTGAGAAATAATTATAGATCTTAGAACACACTAAGTATGCATATGAGAGCAAACAGTGAATTTGATGCACACAGTATCTTTAGTGAAGCTTTACTGCATATTTGTGGTATGGGCTATTTGGATTGACTTTGGATCCAGTCTCTGTTAACTATATAATTATATACTCATCCAAAATTTCCTGGGTAACTAGATCAATCTTGCTTGGTTTTTGAAATATGTATATAAATTTGCACATTTGCATCTAGAAAGTTTACACAATCAGGAACCTAATGTAAATGGATGAAATAATCTGCTAATGAGAAGCTCAGAACGATGAATAAAGAACCATTTCAGTAGAGCAATTGTGTTTATATCTTTGATTATTTCATCTTTGAATATCTTTGATTGTTTTATTCAAGCATACACTTAAATAATCATTCTAACTTCAAAGGCTAATGATACAATGTGTTAGTGATATTAATAATACACTATGTGGGATGGAAGAACATTTTTTGAGACCTGCCATAAAAGGACAACATAAAGTAGTTTGTGAAATTTTCAGTAAATTAGACCTAAGCCCAGTCCATGAACCACTATTTTCTAAATCGGTATTAGTAATAGTCTCTACCTCTTTAAATTGTGAGGATTATAGAAACTGATACATGGATAATAACATGCTTAGCAGAGTTAATAGTAAATAGTAGTTATTTTTTAAAGAGAGAGTTTTCTACATTTAAAGAATTTCCAGAAAACTGATTAATAGTAGAATGACTTCATTTAAAGATTGCTGATCATGTATAAGGTAAATTATATCAGTAAATGAGTGAATTATATCCATATGGAATCCTGGAAGGCAGTGGACATTTTTATTTATTTATTTATTTTGCTGTTTATCCATTGGCTATGATTCACACCTGCTATCCATGATATTCACTTGACTTACATCTCCATTCTGTGAAATTCTTACATGTTGTTTTCTTTTCTCTTTTTGAGAAAATTCCATCTCATTCCATGTGAATTCTTTGCTCATGTTGCCCCTCTTACTTTTTCTGTTTGATCATCTTCCCCCGGGGACTGCCTTGTGGTCCCTTTTGCATTTGTTCTCTTATATTTCTATTTTCATTGCCTTTATTCCCTTTAAATTTATTATGACATCTTCTTTCCTGATGTTTACCATAAACCAATTTAATTTATCTTTTTAAGGGTAAGTTTATCTTCTCTTTTATGGGTGCTTTTTCCACCCCTTAAATATAGGTAAATCCAAAAAGCTACGTTTGCCCCTTGTTTTTCTAATTCTACAAGTTTATCCTGAGAGGGGCTACTCACTGGTTTAACTAACTCTTGCTTTCTTGACTCTGCCATCTTTAGCCCAGTCTTTTCTCCTAGACAACAAACTTGTATTATTCAGTGGTCTTTAGAGAGTCAGAAGCAATGGGAAACATATAAATATATGAGAAAATTTATTATGGGAATTTACTTGCACAGTTATGGAGACTAAGAAGTCTTATATGTAGTCTGCAAGCTGGAGAACCAGGAATGCTGGTATTGTAATTCAGTCTAAAGACCTGAGGACTAGGAGAGCTGATAGTATAAGTACTGGACTTCAAAGATACAAGAATCAGGAGCTCCAATGTCCAAGAGTAAGAGAAGACGAATGTCCTGGTGCCAGGAAAGAGAAAAAAAAAATTGCTCTCCCTCTGCCTTTTTGTTCTATCTTGGTCAGCAACAGACTGGATGATGCCTGCCCATACTGGTGAGGATGGGTCTTCTTTACTCAGTCTACTTATTCAAATACTAATCTCTTTTGAAAAGATCTTCACAGAAACGCCCAGAAATAATATTTTTCCAGCTATATCTGGGCATCCTTTAGCCCAATCAAGTTGACACATAAAATTAACCATCATATGATTCTTCTTTTCAACTCCCTCTAAATATCTCCATGTTGACACACCAAAGACATTTTTAACTCACTATTTGAAAAGCCCCTTATAGTCACTAAGTTGTCAACACCCAGTTACTCAAGCTAGAAACCTGGTAGTTACCCTCAACTCTTCCTTCTCTCACACCACACATGTAATCAAATTCAACTACATAGTTTTGAAACTTCCCACCTCTCTATGTCAACTTTGTCAGGTTCATTCTTTCCTTATCTGGACTTTTTCAGTTAAGATTCTTAAGATTGCAATCAATAGAATATGTTTTGTTCTTAGTTGAGCACTTCATAAAAAATATAGACTGCTTAACAGCCAAGTCTCTTAAAGAGAAGGGACAAGACAGCTCCAGGAACTCCAGAAAGAGATTTCTATTTTTTCTCTTTGGGATTATAGTATTCAAAAAAGTGTAGCTGTTGTAACAAACAAAAGCATAATCATATCTCCAGCAAAAAGAAGTTTATTTCTCTCTCACAGAAAATCCAGAATGAGTATTCCCCAATATTTAATTTGTGTCAAGTGGTGAAATGGGAAAGAACATGGAGGGTTGTACATGGTCAATTATGGGCAAGCCTGGTATAACGTCTAAAACCACACATAATTTCCATTAATATTTCACTAATTGAAAATCAGTCACATGGCCACAAATATCAGTAAGGGAACATGGGAAATGTTTTCTAGCTGTGTGCACGGGAAAACAGAGACTAGGCTTCGTAATCAGCTAGTAGTTTCTGCCCGAGCTTACCTTTCTGCCACTATGTTTATATCTCAACATTCCTTCCATGACAAGAACATGCTCATCCCCTCTCCAGGAGAGACAATTCAAAGCCTCCTCTAGCTCAGTTTCTCAGGTCCTTGATTGATGTGAAATTCTTAGTATCAGGACATAAAATGATAACATCTGTAACCCTGCTGTGCACATCCTGTATAAGATGGCACAGAAACAGGAACAACAAAAGAACTCCCATTAGAAAATGAAAGAATAAAAGATACATAGCAGACATGTACTGTTACAACTATGAGTTCTTGCTGGGCAAAATTTGTGAAGGCCCTACCATGGCTGACTGGCTCCTTGATTAGATCTTGATTATTGTATTTGGTTAGAATCCTTGATTAGATCCTGATTATTGTATTTGATTGTATTTGGTTAGAAGAAAATTCTTATTGGTGACACCTAACTTTATTCTCTTGTTTTGTTTTGTTAACTTGTACATTATCTTCTAAGGCTCTAGTTGTAGTGGACCTGGAAAATATATGTTCCATTGGGACTTTTGCTGTTTTTGCAGTCTGTTTCTTTTTTCCCTGGTTAATAGTTTAGGTAGTACTGAATGTTGTTTTAAGACTGAACAATGAAAAATGTTTTAGTTCAAGGTCAAGGGTTCTTTCTAATATTGCACAATTCTCTCAGAAACCAATATTGCTTCCTACATATTTTTTCCAGAAATTCTACATGCTAGTAAACATCTCCAGAGTTCTTTTCTAGGTGCAATGACCAAGCTGGATGTAGTTCTTGGTTTCCTAGTTTCTATTGATTTTTTCTTCCAAATTTAATGGTGGCCATATTAAAGCCATTTGAGATAGTAGGGGTGAAAGCCTGTAAATCTGATTTTTTGCTGCATGGCTGTCACTTGCCTGGATTGAGAAGTCTTGGGGCTTTTTGAGTCTTGTCTTTTCTAATTTGAAGTCCAGGTGAAGTTAACTTTGCCAACCCTACAAGACTCATGCTCTGGATATTCTCCATTCTATAATCATCTTTGTTTAAAAAATTGTAACTTCTTACTTTATTTCTTGTAATGCCTTGTTAAAAGTAGCCAAGAGAAGCCACTTATCTACTTTTAGAGGTCAGGCCTACTAGTCTTCCAAGTAACTGTAGACATATGTTTGACCAATTGTGGTCCCTCTACATAAGAAGATTCTTCAGTTTTCCAGCCTGTGCTGCGCTAAGTGCTGGGACACTGGGGTTGTTCACCCAACTCCCACCCTCAGATTGTGAATAACTTCATTGGAAGAGTTACTCATATTACTTTACTCATATTAATATCTGTCATAACGAATCAATGTATTTCATAATTTACATACTTAATTTTTTTTGTACAAATGAATCACATGGGCCAAAGAACTAGCCATTATATCACTGAATAGACCATGATGAGGATTTTTATCTATACTTATCTATTCTGTGATTGTTTTTTCAACTGTAAATTGAAGAGGTTGAATAAGTCACCTGCTAGCTGAAGTGTTCTACATTTCTAATGATTTATGGTTGTTCTCTATTCCTTTCACATTTGGACAACTTCCACATAGAAGAGGAAGCAAAAGTGAAGAGCAATGCAGGAACTAACACATACATTTTTCTCTCCTTTTTTTCCTTTCTTTTTTCATTCATTTAAAGGCCTCTATTGCTTTCTCTTGCCAAATTCTGCAAAAATGAGTAAAACATCATCCATGTCTTCAATGAACTCTCGTAAAAGTTACGAATACAGCATTAATACCAAATTGTATATCTCAACATCTTATGATGTGCTATGATACTGATTTCTGCAAAGTGTTATGGAAATAAAGATCTTATCTTCTTAATGGGTATTAGATAAAGAATCAAACAGATGGAGAACATCTGAGCTGGGCTTTGAAAAATCTGTGAGATTTAATAGAACTAAAATTATGGAGCAGGGCATTGCAGGCCAAGGAACAGCTTTCAGAAAGGACATAAAGTTATGCAAATGAAAGCCTTATTTGTTTCAGAATTAAAAATTCATCTAGGGTATGTAAAGTACATTTTTTCCTTTTTGTTAAGAGTGGTAAGAGATAAGATGGAGAAGTTGACATAAACTTAGTTTTAATCCTTGTTGGTTGAGAAAAAATATTTGTGACTGAAATTTATTTCCTGCTGAAGACCTTCAAAGACTAGTTTTGAACCATTACTCATTTTTTAATTTTTAGTGAAAAATTTTAATTTTTAGTGAAATCTTTGATTTCATTTCTTTTAATATAAACTTACAAGAAATTCTTGGAGGCTCATTCTAAGATTAACATCTAAGGTACTGACACACCATATTGCATTTTCAAGGCAACATTTGTAAATCCAGCTTTCCTACTTTTTAATACCCAAGTGAAATTGCAATCACTTAGCCAGCACTTCTGTTACAAAAGAAGAAGGAGTGGGTCGTAAGTTTTCAGCAGTTTTAAAGAAAAATAAAGGACGTGTTTTCTCCCAGAAGACTCAATGAAGAAGTGGCACGAACATCCAGGAAATGATTCTAGAATAGGGGAACGATGCCTGAAGATTAGGGATGGGTGTTTAGAATATCTGGCACACAAAGCATTTGTTAAGGCAGGATCAAAGTTGTCATGCCAGGTGTAAACAGTCAAGAGTTGAAAGACTAGTATAATCAGTGTTCCACAATACTAATTATCTTTATTTTCTTTTGGCTTCTCCTATTTTGGGAGTGCTACAGTCATCTATCTTGCAAACCTGCCTCCTATTTCTAATTAATTTTAGACTACAGTCTCAAGAGCCTATTTTCTTCTCGCCTACTAGGAGACTGATAAATATTGGAAGGCATTTGGCCATCTCAGCCTATGACCATTAGGAAGCAAGTCTTCTGGGATGCCTTAGTGCTGTTGGCTGGCAAAAGCCAGATGGGAAATAAACTGCTTCGGGGGCTCAAGGCTAAGCAATGGAATTACATTCTCAAAGGGAAGAGAAAAGAAACAGAGCTAAATATCAGGCTTTAGCATTCACTTTGCACTTTTAAACCATGCATGATGAGAGTTGCTGTGGGATAGGACAATATGTTTGTAAGAAGGTAATATCAGAACTGTACTCAATTTGCTCCACATCAGTAGTCTCCGTTAGACTTCAGGCATTGCCTACACAAATTGCATTTTCTTTAATGCAATATGTATTCTTACTGGCTTGATATTTGAGATTTTTAGTATTAATCTGCTTCACATTCGTTTTTCATAAAATAGCAGCCCCAGGACAATCCATTTCTAAGATCCTACCCCTCTAATTGCCTGTGGTTCCACTGGCTGGTGGGATGTGCCTATGTATGCTTTCTGATGACCTGATGAGAGTGGGTGAAATCTCATCTCTCTTGGAAGTTTCTGGACAGTTTTGTGTGCTTGAAAAAGTTTCAATGATCCAACAAAATTAATTTCCTTAATAAAAACACCTATGATTATAGTATTGAACAAACAAAAACTGGTCTTCATTCACACTCATTTTCTGTTTTGTAGGAAAAGTTCCAACTGCTTAAATTGTAAGATGAGCTCATAGCAAACTCAGTATTTTTCATTACTCTTCACTTACGGTCTTACTTGTTCTCATGAACAGTTGCACACACTCATATACCAACTACATGCATACACCAACTACATGCATATACACGCACACACACATAAACACCATTCTAAGGGAAAAAAAGAATAGCAATGGGTAAATTATATATGTATATGTATACTTCAGCTGTGATCATATATTCAACAACATATCATATATATATATATATATCAGAACTCATTCAATGTTTTAATGTCTCAAATTCATGATTTATAAATAGACTAACTTCTATTGATGTATCTGTTATCCTAACCAGAGCTTTAAGAAAACTGAAGACAATGAATTAGTATTTTCAGTAGCTTCTTATAGTTTGAATTTATCAATCAAGTAGAGAAGCAAGTATCTGTTCCTGATTGAATCCGCAGTATCTAAATTGGCCTTTTGTCATAGTTAATTCCACTAGAAATAACATTTTAAGTGTAGCTCATTATTTACAACTGAGTACTTAATGATGAATAAAAAAGAAATAAAAATTGTCTTATATGGAGATAAAAAGAAAGTAGAAATGAAAGATAGTAGCTCTGCTATTCACCAACAGCTACCAAGCTGAGAATCAAATCAAGAATTCAAGCCCTTTAACAATAGCTGAAAAACAAACAAACAAACAAAGGAATGTACTTAACCAATGAGGTGAAAGACCTCTACAAGGAAAACTACAAAACACTGCTGAACGAAATTATAGACAACACAAACAAATCCCATGCTCATGAACGGATATAATCAATATTGTGAAAATGACCATACTGCCAAAAATAACCTACAAATTCAATGGAATTCCCATCAAAATTCCACCATCATTTTTCACAGAACTAGAAAAAGCATCCTAAAATTCATTTGGAACAAATAAAGAGGCTGCATAGTCAAAGCAAACCTAAGCAAAAAGAACAAATCTGGAGACATCACATTACCTGGCTTTAAACTATACTATAAAGCCATAGTCACTAAAACAGCATGGAGCTGGTATAAAAATAGGCAGCTAGACCAATGGAACAGAATAGAGAACCTGGAAATAAAGCCAAATACTTACAGCCAAATAGTATTCAACAAAGCAAACAAAAACATAAAGTGGGGAAAGGACACCCTATTCAACAAATGATGCTGGGATAATTGGCAAGCCACATGTGGAAGAATAAAACTGGATGCTCCTCTCTAACCTTATACAAAAATCAACTAAAGATGATTAAAGATGGATCAATAACTTAAATCTAAGACCTGAAACTATAAAAATTCTAGAAAATAACATCAGAAAAACCCTTCTAGACATTGGCTTAGGCAAAGACTTCATGACCAACAACCCAAAAGCAAATGCAGCAAAACAAAGATGAATAGATTGTACTTAATTAAACTGAAAGGCTTCTGTACAACAAAAGAAATAATCAGCAGAGTTAATAGACAACCCACAGAGTGGGAGAAAATCTTCACAATCTATACATCCAAAAAAGGACGAATATCTAGAATCTACAAAGAACTCAAACAAATTAGCAAAAAAAGAAAACAAACAATTCCATCAAAAAGTGGGTGGTTAAGGACATGAATACACAATTCTCAAAGGAAGATATACAAATGGCTAACAAGTATATAGTAAAATGCTCAACATCACTAATTATCAGGGAAATGCAAATCAAATCACATGCAATACCACCTCATTCCTGCAAGAACGGCCATAATCATAATCACAAAATCAAAAATAATATATGTTGGCATGGACATGGTGAAAAGGGAACATTTTTCCACTCTTGGTGGGACTGTAAACTAGTATAACCACTATGAAAAACAGTGTGGAAATTCCTTAAAGAACTAAAGTTAGATCTATCATTTGATGCAGCAATCCCACTATTAGGTATCTACCCAAAGGAAAAGAAGTCATTATACAAAAAAGATACTTGCACATGCATGTAATTTGTAATTGCAAAAATATGGAACCTGCCCAAATGCCCATCAATCAACAAGTGGGTAAAGAAAATATTATATAGATATGTGTATATATATATAAAATATATATACACACACATACATACATATATATGTATACCATGGAATACTACTCAGCCATAAAAAGGAATGAAATAATGGCATTTGCAGCAACCTGGATAGAATTGGAGACTATTATTCTAAGTGAAGTAACTCAGAAATTGAAAAGCAAACATCTTATGTTCTCACTCATAATTGGGAGCTAAATTATGAGGAGGCAAAGGCATAAGAATGATACAATGGACTTTGGGGACTCAGGGGAAGGGTGGGAGCGTAATGAAGGATAAAAGACTACACGTGGGGTACAGTGCACATTACCAAAACCTCAGAAATCACCCCTAAAGAACTTTTTCATATAATGAAACACCACCTGTTCCTTCAAAAACCTATTAAAATAGAAAATAAATTGAAAACGAAAAAAAAAAAGTTTAAGGTAAAAAAACAGAATAAGGAGGAACAAAAGAACAGTTTCAAATTTTACATTTATTTAAATTAAATAAGGTAAGTAATTGAGGAAATAACAAAAACCCCCAAACTGTAAACTCTGACATCATAAACACCCTTGTAGTTCATTTAAATTGTATCATTAAGACTTTGTTTTAAACATATCTATTATGGACATTGTCAGAATTACAAAGGAATATTGATTCACTGAAATCACTATATGGTAAAAAGAGTAAGAAAAAATAAAGTTTAACATGTAATGAAAAACATGTTTTGGGCAATACTGAATGCATTTTTTTTTTGAGACTGTTATTTCACTGGTCACCCAAGAATGCCTAAACCACACACTCTTCCTTCATTCCTCCTCTTCCAGGAGTTCCTCTGAAAGGGTATTATTTTTAAGAAAAACAGGCTATGCATGGTAGCTCACACCTGTAATCGCAGCACTTTTGGATGCAGAGGCGGGCAGATCACCTGAAGTCAGGAGTTCGAGACCAACATGGTGAAACCCCTGTCTCTACCAAAAATATAAGAAGTTAGCTGGGCGTGGTGGTGCATGCCTGTAATCCCAGCTACTCAGGAGGCTGAGGCAGGAGAATCGCTTGAACCCGGGAGACAGAGGTTGCAGTCAGCCAAGATCACACCATTACACTCCAGTCTGGGCAGCAAGAGTGAAATTCTGCTTAAAAAAAAAAAAAAAAAAAAAAAGGCCAGGCACGGTGGCTCACGCCTGTAATCTCAGCACTTTGAGAGGCCGAGGTGGGCGGATCACAGAGTCAGGAGTTCGAGACCATCCTGGCCAACATGGTGAAACTCCGTCTCTACTAAAAATGCAAAAATTAGCTGGGCATAGTGGTGAGTTCCTGTAATCCTAGCTACTCAGGAGGCTGAAGCAGGTGAATCGCTTGAACCAGGGAGTCAGAGGTTGCAGTGAGCCGAGATTGGGCCACTGCACTCCAGCCTGGCACCAGAATGAGACTCTGTCTCAAAAAAAAAAAAAAAAAAAAAAAAAAAAATTGCAAAGTGAGATATAAAGATCTACTTTATTAATAACTGGACAAGTTCCAGGTAACTCCCAAAGACTGTATCTGGTGAAGGTTGGATTAGAAATTGGGAATCAAGTTTTAAGTGACACATTCTGCTTGCAGTGTATTGGTAAATCGCGTGGTTTAACACCTGATTGAAAGAGATTAACAACTGCCTTGCAGCTTATACATGGTATAAAGTATAGGGAGCAGCCTTGTCTTTTGTGCCCTGTGGAGACAGGTTCTATTTCATTTGCCTACTTATGGTCATAGATAGCAAAATTAGATGGTATTTTTTATGGCCGTTGATCTTTAAAGGGCAGTAATCCAGCACACTAGGAAAATGCCACTCTTAACATTTTTCTAGACTCAAAGAGGGTGTAAATGTTTCCTCTGCATGAGCTAGGTTCCAGGAACAAGGAGAGGATATGCAGCATGCTTTTACCTATAGCAAATTAGAAAAGAGAGACTGAACATTCTAAATGGAGAGAAATGGCATGGACCAAATCATGAAAATAAAAGTGATGTATCTTGCTGGCAGCAATCAGTCCATGAAATTCCGTAAAGGTCGTAGACTAAAAAGGTGACAGATGATCACCCTTCCGTGTCAGCACATGCTGTGTTTGTTGGGTGGTTGCAAAAGGGTCAGAAAGGGCTGGCTCTCCCAAACTATCTTCCCTGTTCAGAGACTCTTTGATGCACCTTGAAGTGCATCAAAGCCTTTACTTGCACAGTTAGAACTACTGTTTCCTTTGTACATATCAGTGGAGAAAATACATTGACTTAAACACAAACTTAGGCTTAAGTTAGCACTTGCAAAGCACTTAAAGGATCAGGAAACAAATATCAATGACAAAATATTGGGCAGGAATAATACAGGGTTACTTACGCTTTATTTTGCCAAGAACCTACATTAAAATAAATAAGAAATGTATGTATAATAATAATATCATTACAGAATGTGTGTTTTGGCTATACTGTGGATAGAATTGGTTTGATCCATGAATTCATATTTGGATCAGTTGACAAAGTTTTCCCTAGGTAGCTGAACTTTGCATTTTGCTTGGCATATGGAGTATAAATATTCATGTTTCTTTAATCCAAGCAGTAAAATATGATGAAAAGAAAATTATGAGCAAAATAAATGTCAGCTAGAATACAAATTCTTAGTTAATGCTGAAGATTTTTCTTAGAAATTCGAGCTACATACTTGCCAGAGTATTTGGAAAATGAAATAAGATTTCAAAGATACTCATGATGTTTAAACACTCATGATAGATCAGTAAATGGTAACTTGATGCTAAAAAAAGAAAATCTGGATGAGCATCTTTTCATAGATCATAATTAAGACAGTACTTGAGAATTAGAAATCAGTTGATCACTTTCCATGTTTCTATAAAAATATCATTTTAATAAAAAATCAACTTGGAAGCACCTGGAACACAAAAATGTTAAGTAGCAGTGAACAATTTGTCAGAAATAATTCTCAAGGAACTCGAATTTCTGTCTCTGTCTAAATAATTTACCTACTAAATGGTGAGCAGTTGGCTCACAAAAATGTATCAATTTGTGTTTTAATAAAGTAGAATTAATCAACATAATTAATATATAGTCATGGTAAATATAATGAAACTTTGATGCACAAGTTTTAAATTGTATTTTACACACGTAGAAATCACAAAAATTAAACACATTTTAAAAGTAATATTATTATCTTCTAACAAAATATAAATTTGGATAGAGATGACAGATTTCTTTAAAACTTTAACTCGATTGGTAGAAATAGTGATGTTTGGAAGAAATTTTAAACAATATTCTGTACATTTGTAATTTATTTTGTCTGTGCAAAATTCCAGATTACAGCACAAATACAAAATGCATTTTTACTTCACATATCTGTTATTTTAGTGTCAATTGCTAAACAGTGCTGATGACTTAGGTTGTGCAGATGTCGATGTTATTCTGGGCACAGAACTCTGGGAGAAGGATGGATGATATCACAAATGATAATTCTTATTTGTTCTTATTTAGTCCTTTATTTGATTATATCTCTCCCTCAAATTCTCATATATTAGGTTGGTACAAAAGTTACTGCGGTTTCTGCCATTACCAAAAGTTATTGCGGTTTCTGCCAATGGCAGAAACCGCAATAACTTTTGCACCAACATAATGAGTTTTTTCCATATTCACTGGTCTTGAAAGTAAGCCATATTTTACCTCCCACAATCCTTTCTCCCACTGGTAATATTCTATATTTTCATAGTAATCTAATGCTTGAAAAGTGTTAAGACCATTATTTATGTAATGTACCCAACCTCCCTGCTATTCACTCCACATTATACATTTTAAAAAAATGAGAAGTTACATGACTTGACCAAGTTCACACAGTAAAAGATGAAATATGGTCATCATTCTAGGTTTTCTTATTAGAGCTCCATTGCCTTTCCCTTCCATTATGTGAACCTTTAAGCGCCGGTCTTGGAAATGGAGGAGATGAAGGAAGTAGCCTTTCTCCAACCCGAAACATGGGGGTCTGGAAAAACCTACTCAGTCTACATTTTGTCAGTTCACAGGTGCCACCTAGATGTAAAGAGAATGGGAAAGAAATTATCGTGTTCCATTTTTTTGTCTTTAAAATATGTGTGTTTTGGAGAGAAATGAAACAACTGTTCTTCTAATGCTTGTATTCAAAATATAAAATATCAAAATTAAAATATAAGTTAATAGAAAAAAATTAGATTATTAACCATTAATATATCTTCTCTTAAGAGAATGTTTACTTTGAACTTTTCTTTCACATATGCATGGGTTTGCCAATGGGGTTTGCCCAGTTTTTCAAGATTTCTGCTCCATACATTTTAACTAATTTTTTTTTTTTTTCTCCAAAAGTAAGGATTCTGTTAAAAGATTAATTGGGAAGCCATTAGGCTGGGGAAGCTACAGTGCCTGGAGTTTCTACATAAGCAAACCAAACCCAACTCAGTTGGAAGGTCATCTTCTTTGGCAATCAGAAACCACCAACGAACTTTTAGAAAGGATTCTCCCACTGGCATGATGCAAATAAGTTTACTGCAGTATTAGTCAATCGAATATTTTCTTTACCTTGCTTCCATATTCACCTTAAAAGTCTTCCCCTCATGCCCCTTTAGTGGAGTCTCTGACCCCCTTGTGGTCTGGAGCTGCCCAATTCATGAATTGCTGTCTGCTCAAATAAACTCTTTAATATTTGAAGGTACCTCAGTTTATCTTTTAACATTTCTTTCCCTATTGTTGACATGCTTAAGCTCTGTATCATTTAACTCTGTTCTTTCTCTTGAAATTTGTTCTGAGTGCCTTTTGAAAGAATAATATAGCATTTGATTATATTTCCATCTGACTTGTTCCTTTATGACTCCAGACTCCTTAACATGCAACTTCTTCTTGATGACAAACTCATTTTTAGCATTATAAAAGCATAGGAGCCGGGTGCTGTGGCTCTAGCCTGTAATCACAGCACTCTGGGAGGCCAAGGTGGGTGGATCACTTGAAGTCAGGAGTTCGAGACCAGGCTGGCCAACATGGTGAAATCCCATCTCTACTAAAAATACAAAAATTATCTGTGCATGGTGGTGGGTGCCTGTAATCCTAGATACCTGGGAGGCTGAGGCAAGATAATTGCTTGAACCTAGGAGATGGAGGTTGCAGTGAGCTGAGATCCTGCCACTGCACTTCAGCCTGGGCAACAGAGTAAGACTCCATCTCAAACAAAACAAAACAAAACAATAAAACAACATAGGGATTATAGAACATAGAATACCAATTCTAAAAAGGGGTTTTATCACCTGATCTGGTTTAGCTACACAATGTCAACAACTTTTCATTCTCCATATGAGTCTTTAGAAATTGTTGAAACGTAGATGTGAATATGAGAAACTCTTAATTTTGAAATAAAATCAAAAGTTTAGACAAAATTCTTACAGAAGTATAGGGAAATGAGTAAAATACTTTTCAAAATTGATCTAATTTTTTTCTTTTCTTTTTTAGATAGAAGTAAAACTTGCATAAAATCAAGAATGTAAACTGAGCATAGTGGTGCATGCCTGTAATCCTAGTGCTTTGCAGCACCAAGGTGAGAGGATCGTTTAAGACCAGGAGTTTGAAACCAGCCTAGGCAACATAGCAAAACCTCATCTCTACAAAAAATTGAAAAAAAAAAAAAAAACAAAAAACCTGTGCATGTTGGAACCAGCCCGTTGTCCCAGCTACTCAGGAGGCTGAGGCAGGAGGATCATTTTAGTTTGAGATTGCCCTGAGGTATTGAGAGGTGACAATGTGCTAGCAGCCTTCACTCTCAGCACCTCCTTGGCCTCAGAGTCCACTCTGGCGGTGCTTGAGGAGTCCTTCAGCCCTCCACTGCAGTGTGGGAGACCCTCTCTGGGCTGGCTGAGGCCGGAGCTGGCTCCCTCTGCTTGCAGGGAGGTGTGGAGGGAGAGGCCTGGGTGGGAACTGGGGCTGCGTGCAGAGCTCACAGGCCAGCGGGAGTTCCTGCTGGCGCCAGCTCCGTGGGCCCCATTCTTGGAGCCCCGGCCAGCGCCATCAGCCCAGGGCAGTGAGGGGCTTAGCACCTGGGCAAGCAGCTGCGGTGGGTGCCCTGGGTCCCCCAGCAGTGCCAGCCCGCCAGTGCTGCGCTCCAGTTCTCCGGGGCCTCAGATGCCTCCCTGCTCTGGCGGCAGTGGGCTCCCACAAGGCGGGAGCCTCCCTGATAAGCACCACCCCCTGCTCTGCAGAGCTCGGTCCCATCAACCGCCTAGGGGCTGAGGAGTATGGGTGCATGGCAGGGGACTGGCAGGCAGCTTTGCCCACCCTCTGCCCCTGTGCAAGATCCACTAGGTGAAGCCAGCTGGGCTCCTGAGTCTAGTGGGGACTTGGAGAACTTTTATGTCTAGCTAAAGGATTGTAAACAGAGCAATCAGCACTCTGTGTTTAGCTCAGTGTTTGTAAATACAGCAATCAGTACTCTGTATCTTGCTAACCTAGTGGGGCCTCAGAGAACTTTTCTGTCTAGCACCCAGTGTCTACCTAAAGGATTGTAAAGGCAGCAATCAGCACTCTGTTTCTAGCTCAGGGCTTGTAAATACACCTATCAGTACTCTGTATCTAGCTAACCTAGTGGGGACTTGGAGAACTTTTATGTATAGCTAGAAGATTGTAAATGCACCAATCAGCACTCTGTCAAAACGGACCCATTAGCGCTCTGTAAAATGGACCAATCAGCTCTCTGTAAAATGGACCAATCAGCTCTCTGTAAAATGGACCAATCTGCCTGAACCAGCAGTGGCCACCTACTCCAGTCTGGTTCCACTGTGGGGCCGGCTTTGTTCTTTTCCTCTTTGCAATAAATCTTGGTGCTGCTGGCTCTTTGGGTCCACGCTGCCCCTAAGAGCTGTAACATTCACCACGAAGATCTGTAGCTTCACTCTTGAAGTCAGTGAGACCACGAGCACACCCACCAGGAGGAACGAACAACTACAAACACACCACCTTTAAGAGCTGTAACACTCACCACGAAGGTCTGCAGCTTCACTCCTGTCAGTGAGACCAAGAACCCACCAATTATGGACACACTATGTTTGCATCACTGGACTCCAGCCTGGGCGACAGGGTGAGACCCTCTCTCAAAAAAAAAAAAAAAAGTCAAGTACCCTAATCGTAAGTGTAGAGTTTGCTGAATTATTAGGTTTGCTCATTTATCAGTAATCCCATTATCACAATGTAGGTCAAGTTCAGCACCCTAACAGGCTTCTTTATGCCCTTTTCCATTTAACATTTACCACCAGTGGCAACTGCCATGTTGACTTCTGTTGCCATGGACCAGCTTTGCTGGTTACAGAACTTGATGATAACTGAATTCTAATATAGACGCTCTTACCATGTCTGACTTTTTTTTTCGCCCAGTATATTGTGTGTGAGATTCATCCATTTTTTTCACATAATTGTAGTCTGTGAATTATTACAGAATATAATATTCTAAAAGCAAAAGACCTCATTCAACATTTACATTGCTTTTACCGAAAACAATGGAAAGATAGTATATGCTAATACTTTCAATTTATGATTACTGAATTTTGAAATTAAGAAAACATATTTTAGGAAAGTATTTTTAATAAACATGATGCATTTACTTGTGTTACATTTTTTGTTGTTCTATGACTTTTTTTATTGTAATAAAGCATTTCCTACTTTACTTTCTCTCCCATGACTAAATTCAGTATTGTCAGTTTTACAAAAAAAAAAAAAAAAAACCATAAAGGAATAGTTTGCTGCTATAAGTTCTATTTAAAAAGTATATTCATTAGGAAAATGAAGTGTGTTCTTTTATTTATATTATTTGTGTAGTAGTTACCACAAGTGAAATTACCAGCAATTGATGAAATATGGGGTGAAAGAAAATAATTCAATCTAGTTTTCATGTTTGGATTGTAACTGAATTCTGAAGTGCTCTATGAGTATTATTTAAAATATCGAAGACCATAAGAATGATCAATATTCAATTATTTTGACACAACAAGCAGAAATGACTAAAACTACAAAAAATATAAATGAAATAACCTTTGTGTCAAAGATTAAAAACAATGATAGTAAACAATGAAAATTTAGACTTGATCAAAATGAGGGAAAAACACAACAGGTATGCCTAAAACTTTACACAATTCAAAATTTGACCTTGAAAAAATTGAACTACTTGGGAAATTGCTCATAAAAAGAAACTAAAAGTGAGACAAGTTATATTTGATAAAATCAGATGTCATTAAAGAAATCACTCTGATTAAATCAGTAAACGTTTTATTGAAAAGATACATTTAGAAACAACTTTATCCAGGAGAATATAATTTTATAAAATTCAAGTGAAAATGAGAACAGTTGTAAGCTACCAATCAAAGTATTTCTATAGGAAATCATTTAAAATCTGCTCAAAATCAGCTGAAATGATTAAAATGTTTGTTTATTTTATGTAACAAAGTCAAGGTTTAGCCAGTCTGGGGGTAGCATGACAACAATGAAAGGACCCAGCCTCCTTTTATCTTCCAGCTCAAAGATATTCTATAGTTGTATTTATTTTCTCCTCAGGGTGGAAAGATAGCTGCTGTTTCTCCAGCAATCTTGTCCATGTACAAGGCAGGAAAAAACAAGAGAATGTAAAAGTCATAAATGACGTTAACAAAGGCAACATTCTAGCTAAATCCAGCCCTTGAAAAGATCTCTTCTGGAACCCCGCCCACGTATCTATCTTTTCTATTTCATTGCCCAGAACTGGATTACATGTCCTAGAAGTAAAACTATCCAGACAAGTGAGTATTACGGTTTTCTGGTGTGGGTAGTAGAGGAGCGTAGGGGAGAAGGGAGCGTGGAATGATCAGGGTAACCCATCCAATATCTATCACTCAGTTCCACTGTTCTCTTTGGCTTCTTGAACAGAGAATTAAATTAATCTAAGAGAGTTCTTTACCTGAATAATTTACATTAAAACCTGCATAAGCCTGTTTAAAATTCTTGTGTTTATAAACAAAGTAAAAAATGTTTATATTGCAAAATGCCAGAGGCGACACTTCTGCTAGTCCAAATGGCAGGAACAAAATGGGGATGAGTTGCTAAATGTATTAGTTATTAAAAAAAAAAAAAAAAAAAAAAAAAGATTGGGAGTGATGGCTCAGGCCTGTAATCCCAGCACTTTGGGAGGCCGAGGTGGGTGGATCGTGAGGTCGGGAGTTCGAGACAAGCCTGGCCACACAGTGAAACCTCATCTCTACTAAAAATACAAAAATTAGCTGGGCGTGGTGGCGGGCACCTGTAATCCCAGCTACTCAGGAGGCTGATACAGGAGAATCTCTTGAACCCAGGGGGCGGAGGTTGCAGTGATCCGAGATCATGCAACTGCACTGTAGTCTAGGCGACAGAGCAAGAGTCTGTCTCCAAAAAGAAAAAAAAAAAAAGGAGGACTGCAAAAACCTGTTTAGTGATTATCACTGTAATTATACTAAGGATAATTTTTTTAAAATTCGTGGTTTTAGAATCCATGAAAAACAGTATTTAGAGAAAGAGTGGGGGCCATGGCAAGTGCCATCTTACAGCACTGCATCAAATACTGTTTCAGGGCTACTGATTCCTTCTGAATGCTGATTATATTTTAGTTTTGTAGCTGTTCAGTGTCCTGTATCATGAATACGTAGAATTTTGTTTTAGTTTGCGGTAAACTCAAACTTGCATTACTTTTTTTTGGTTAACTTTCTCTATGTCAACCTGTGCAGCTTGGCCTTCTCATTTTATCTTTTCTGTCGTATGAAACCTTGCCAAACAGTGTTTGTAGAAATATATTAACTTTATTTTCTTATTATCTTCATATTTACCCTGTTCTTATCAACCACTAAATTTTCCTTTGTTAAGGATATAATGTTCATGTTTTACCAGTATTTCTGTGGAAAAAGATTTAAAGAAAAAGAAGAAAAAGAATATAATGTTCTGTACCAATCTATTTCCAGCTCGTTTGTATTTTTATTTTTATTTTATTTATTTTTTTAATTTTACTTTGTTTTTATTTTAAGGTATCTGTGGATTACTTTTGGCTGCTGCCATAGAGAGAAGCAGATCATCTCCACACTTAATTTTATAACAAATTCATTAGCTCCTTTTGAGATGGTTTTTGCGGATGTGTTACTTTCTATACTGATGGTCATGGATATGTACTATTAATATTTAAATTAAACTTTGAAAAATTATATGAGGAAATAATATCCATTTCTTAAATTTCAGTGACGTCTAATAGCATATGTAAACAAAATACTGATATTCGGCTTAAATAATCACTATTTGAAAGGATTATTGAGTGTATAGGGTCAAACAAATTTTTTAAAAAGCCGTTTTTCCTCCTGATGGATTTTTTTACCCCAAATAATAAAGGCTTTTTAGCTATAAAGAGTTCCCTCCACAACCAGAGCTTTAATTGGAGGAAGCATTCATTCTGACATTAAACAATGTGGTTCTTATGTTGCTACTCATTTGAAGATCTATAAAAATATCACTTTATATGGAAACATTTATAGTGCCTCTTCCAGTGATCAATGGATTGAGAACCCAGAGAGCATAAAGTAATGCCAGGGAATTTTAACAAAGGCTATTGATACATGCCTTGCCACTTCAAGGACTGATTCAGTGTCAGGAAGGCCACAATGAAATTGTGGCATCTGAGTAAATGCCTGAAAGAGATGAGGGAGGAAGCAGAACTTCAATAAGAAGACATGGCAAGTGCAAGGGTCCTGACAGAGAAGCATGCCTGAGTGATAGCCAGGAAACACTGGGTGGTTTTGTGTAGAGGAATGAAAATATATGATGTCAGAGGTCATCCTCACTCCTCTGTTGAGGGTATTCTGAAGGAGGGCTAGGGCGGAATCAGGGAGATGGGTTAGGAGACAAAACTCTTGTTGTAATCCCAGCTAGCGATGACCATGGCTTGGACCAGTAGTGAAAATGGGGAGAAGTGGTTGTACTCTGAAGATAGAGCCAAGAGGATTGCCTATGTGAATAAATGTGGAATCCAGGAGAACTTCAAAGTTTTCATCCTGAGCAAATGGCAGGAATGTGTCATTTAGTAACACAAGTAAGGTTATACATGCCCTAGAT
Organism: Piliocolobus tephrosceles; assembly: GCF_002776525.5. Taxonomy (NCBI): domain Eukaryota; kingdom Metazoa; phylum Chordata; class Mammalia; order Primates; family Cercopithecidae; genus Piliocolobus; species Piliocolobus tephrosceles. The sequence continues at coordinate 55,057,352 of NC_045438.1, read as the reverse complement.
CTTGAAGTAAAGCTCAGAGGTTCAGTTTTAGACTTAATCAAGTTTGAAATGGCTGCTAGACATTCCAATGGAAATACCAGTTATCAGCTGAACATGTGACTCTAGAGTCTGAAGGAAAGATGTGGAGATCTTGAAAGCCTACCAGGAAGAATAAGATGTTTCTATATCCATGAACTCCTCAGTATTTGAGTTCAGTCAGTATTCATGAGGGCTCGTTCATTCCTCACTTACTGACTCAAATTTCCTCTCAATGGGAAGTAAGTGTTTTTAAAAATGTTGTGGGCCAGGTGCAGTGGCTCACGCCTATAATCCCAGCACTTTGGGAGGCTGGGGCAGGCAGATCACGAGGTCAGGAGATCAAGACCATCCTGGCTAACATGGTGAAAGCACATCTTTACTAAAAATACAAAAAAAAAATTGCTGGATATTGTGGTGGGCTCCTGTAGTACCAGCTACTCAGGAGGCTGAGGCAGGAGAATGGTGTGAACCCAGGAGGAGGAGCTGGCTGTGAGCAGAGATCACACCACTGCACTTCAGCCTGGGAGACAGCAAGACTCTGTCTCAAAAAAATAAAATAAAAATAAAATGTTGCTGTGAATCTTCAAATCCAGGATTCAGGAAATTGTCCAATTTATGTTTAAAAGAAATGGACTTTTTGGGAGGCAGAAAGCCCTTAAGGAAAATGAAATATTTAGTAGATGAATATGAGACATGGAGAGAAACAAATCACAGCAAGATTCCTCTATATGTTTTTTCAAGAAAAGTATTGCAGGAACTGGCCAGCAGCCCACAATGCAATGGGGCTCTCTCTTTGCTCCTAGGTGGATAGGCAGGTTGAGAAATAATAGACACAAGATAGTGAAAGCTAGGTCCTGGGGGGTCACCGCCTTCTGGTCCCATGGTGCCAAGAACGCACTGGATATGCCAGCATTTATTATTAAATTTAGTGAGGGTGGGGTAGGTTAGTGAGGGATTTAGGGTCATTTCATTATGAGGTGAGATGGTCACATGGGGATGAAGTAGTTCTTTAACATAACATCCGTATGCAGAAGTACAGTATACAGAGATAAGAATTTACAATATAGTGTGTGCATCAGTCATTTCTAACAGAGCCTTAAAACAGGAACAGCAGTAACAGTTGCAGCAAAAGCTGGTTACAAACAATTCATAGAAACAGGACATGAAGTTTAATTTCTAACAGAGCCTTAAAACAGGAACTCAGTCTTTCCATAACCTATGATTAGCAAGATATTAATCAGCAGTAACAGTTTGCAGCAAAAGCTGGTTACAAACAACTCATAGAAACAGGACGTGAAGTTAGGCAACCGGTTAGGCCAGAAATTCTCAGAAGGGAGTATGAACCCTAAAGTGGCCTAGAAGAGCCGTGGCAAATGAGGGCGTTTATAGCCCTATCTTATCCATAAGGACAAATGCCCCCCATGTGCCCGTTTATAGGTTCCCCACGACGGTCGCTTTCCATTCCCAGAGCTATGAACATCTGTTTTTCTGGGATAGGAATCTTGGTGATGTGAAACCTCCCTGACTACGCGTCCATTCACAGGCTCCCTGCAGGGGGAAGCACGTCATGCACTGTTGGCTTATTCTGGCAGTCCAACTTGGCATTGTCTTTACACAGTCCTGTAGGCAATTTTGTATTTACAGTAATCAGAAGCATTTAATCTTTTATTCCATAGCAATAGTTTCAGGGGATCTCCCTACAGAAAAGGAGCAAACATAAATGTCAAATAAATGCAGATTCATATCACTAGTCTATTACTAGGAGTTAATCAGAAGCAGCAATTTTCACAGGACATGAACAAATAAGATTAGCTTAAAATGCTATGCTGATTAAAACAATTTTTGTTCACTGCCATCTCTTATTCTTAAACTTCAGTGCTCACTGGAAAGAATGAACATTGTTATCATTGTCACTTGACTGATGAGAAATATTGTCTTGGCATGAGAGCTATAGATTTAGAGGGTTAGATCTAATATCTTAACATGTAAGTTGTGGAGGTGGAAATAGATCTGTGTTCTTCCAATTCCCTAGTCATTAAATTGCTGATTAAAATGCTTCTGGGCATGTCGTCCCATGGAACTTTAATTAGAGACCTCATTTTCCAATTTAGGATCAATTGAGTCTAAAATAAACCTTGCTTTTCCTAAAAAAAAAAAAAAAAAAAAAAAAAAAAGTGCTATTTTACATAGCAGTGTTATTATTATTTATAGTAACATTTAGGATATTAACAATTATAAATGTGGAATAGAATTTTTTTAAATGTCACGACTAATCCTTATGATGAGGTGGTATGGTTGTTTTGAAACATATCCTTCCCTTAGACAAGATTCAGGCAAAATTAAAATTCTCCTCTCTGGGAATCTGCCCTCAGAATCTGTTCCACAGAGCAGTAGTTAACTCTGCTGTTAACATGGGCTTCAACGTAATTAATGGCACATATAAAATGAAGAAAAATTGTCTTTTAAAATACTGGAGGGAGGTGGGGAAAAATTTGGAAACATTAACATAAAGTTTAAAAGGTTTCTTTACCATATGACTTTGCAGAGTCCTTAATAAATAAAAGTGCATGGTAAATACATAAAAGAGAAATAGTCCGAAGTGTTCTCAAAACATATTTAGTCATAAACACATTTTAGTTTGAAGGGAATCTCATGGGAATAGATTCTCATTTGGGGAAAAACTGCTTTAATGTGGACCCAGCCAGGCCGACAAATTCGCAATACAAACCTGGTTGCTGATTGCAATTGTAAAATATGCTGCGGTCTGAGCTAAAAAAAATCTGGTCTTTTTTTTCTTTCTCTCTCCGCATAGTTGAGGAATGTTCCTACTTTCAGTCTTAGGCACAGTGGTAAAATTTGTGTGTGTGTGTGTGTGTGTGTGTCCAATTAAGTAATTTGTTTGGTTTCATGTACTTTCATCTGAAAAGTTCAGTCCAAAATAAAAAGTAGGGCTATTTTTCTCTAACATTCATTGGGATTATGGGATTATGTTCAATGGGTCTATGGACTTAAAATTGCATTACTTGTATGTTCTTGAATATTTTTAAATTAACATATTTATCTTATCTCAGATATACTTTATACTAAATTTAAGCATATTTACCAATTTCTTATGCTCTAGAATTTTACATTTAAGTGAATTTCTTATTTAGAATCATGCTAGGTAGTTGGTGCTGCTTTTTCCCGTTATTTTTAGTGTCACCAGTTTAAGTGAAATAAGATATAATCAGTGTAGTTTTCACAGGAAGAAAATCTGGTATAATATTAGGTATTAAGCTGAGCTATCTATATCATTTATTTTCTAGCTAAGTAACTCTTAGATATCTGCCTTGGCGAATCTATCTGTTCCTTATGTTCTGCAGTTGAGACTGGAGTCTTATAAAATCTGTGCATTGATTCTTTTTCTCTGCCTAGTCCTTACATGTCAGTGTTTCCTGAAGATCTGTAAACCAATCTGTGTGTCTCTAATTGTACATGTTGTAAAATTAGAGTTATTTCATCCCTATTCACCCCGGCCATCTCTGATCTTCCTCCAAAATGCCAAACACAGCCTTAGCACTTGTTTTTCCCGTTTCCTGGAATGCTCTCCCCTCAGAAATTCCCAGAGCTCACACTCCTACTTTATTTGGTATTGCTTCCTTAAAGAGGTCTTCCCCTCACTTGCTTTATTTTTATTTTTTATTTTTCTAAGATGGAGTCTCGTTCTTTCACCAAGGCTGAAGCACAATGACAAGATCTTGACTCACTGCAACCTCCTTCGCCTGGGTTCAAGCAATTCTCCTGCCTCAGCCTCCTGAAGTAGCTGGGATTACAGGCATGCACTAGCACACTGGGCTAATTTTTGTATTGTTAGTACAGACTGGGTTTCACCATTGTTGGCCAGGCTGGTCTCAAACTCTTGACCTCAAGTGATCCACCAGCCTGAGCCTCCCAAAGTGCTGGGATTACAGGCAGGAGCCACCACACACAGCCCTGACTTGCTTTTTATATTAGTATACCACCTTGAATTTCTACTCCCTTACAGCATTTCCTTTAAAAAACAATGAGCCTAATTGTTAATACTTGACATTACGTTACACGTTTGTTAATTTTTCTTCTCTCACTAAAATAGAAATTAACCAACCACAACCCAATGATCATGAGTATTACCTAACTGCCAAGTTGATGATCGTGAGTATGAAATCTTCTTAACATTTTTAAATATTTTTTTTTTCCACAGTCCCTGGAGGGAAAATGGTATGAAATCTTTATCTCCAGCACTGTCTGTCTCTAAGTCTCAGACTCATATTAACCACTGAAAGAGAATTCCAACTGGATTTACCTCTTGAAGGTCAAACTCAACGTATCATACACCGAGCTGATTGCCTCCCTGACTCTTTTCCATGCTATCACTCTTAGTAACGTCTCTATCCCAGTTCAATAAAAAGTATCACCAATATTCAGTTATTTCAGCCAAATGCTTGTTGTTATCCTTGATCCTATTATTCCCTTTACTACCCTCAGGTTTCACTCTCCCATTTATTCATAAAACAAATATTTTGGGGGATTTAGATTATTTTCTAGACATTGTTCTAGATGCCAGAGATACAGTGACAAAAGTATGTCACTGCCTTAATGAAATTCGCCTTCTAGTGGAGGAGCAAGAAAATAAACAATATAAGGGACTAGACATTGAAGAATGCATTCTAACATAAAAAGTAAGCCAGGGAAGACCTCTTTCAGGAAGAGAAGCCAAATAAAGTAAGAATATGAGCTCAGGGGCTTTCTGGAGGAAGAACATTTCTAGGCAGATGGAAAGCAACTGCTTGAGCCAGTGCATGGCATGTCGAAGGAAAATCAGAGGTGGCCAGTGTGGCTGGAAAAGTGAGTTATATCCTAAGTGTCATAAAAATGCCCTGGAAATAATTTGACGTGAACTTCGAGGCCATTGGATGTTGGGAACAGGCCCTCAAAATCTGGCCATAAACTGGCCCCAAAACTGGCCATAAACAAAATCTCTGCAGCACTGTGACATGTTCATGATGGCCTTGACACCCACCCTGGAAGGTTGTGGGTTTACTGGAATGAGGGCAAGGAACACCTCGCCCACCCAGGGCAGAAAACTGCTTAAGGCGTTCTTAAACCACAAATGATAGCATGCGCGATCTGTGGCTTAAGGACATGTTCATGCTGCAGATAAGTAGCCAGAGCCCATCCCTTTATTTTGGCCCATTCCTTTATTTCCCATAAGAAATACTTTTAGTAAATCTTATGACTGGCTTGCTATCAGTACATATGTGGGTAAATCTCTGTTTGAGACTCTCAGCTCTGAAGGCTATGAGATCCCTATATTTCTGTGTATGTATGTGTGTGTGTTTTTAATTCCTCTAGTGCTGCTGGGTGAGGGTCTCCACGACTGAGCTGGTCTCAGCAAGTGGAGAATGTTTTGAGTATGAAAATCAGTGAGTTCTAGAAATTAAAGAGCTTCTCAGAGAACTAAAGTACCAGCAATTGAGACTGGTTAAGACAGCTTTAGCATTTCTCTCAGCGTGGCTAAACTTCATATAGACTTCTTTCTGACTCTAGGTTCCTGACCTCTCTTTTCTTAGAACATTTCTTCAGAAAACTTATAATTGCAAATTATTTCTCTGCCCCTTTGATGTAAATCGTTTTAAAAGACTCTGGCCAGTTTGACAACCCAGAAATGTCTTTCTCAAGCACCTGGAGATCATCTCTTTGAAATATAATCCTTATGATCGTTCCCTATCTTCCAGTCTCTGTAGTGACTGACTCCAGTACACATCTTACTCCAAGATGGAAAATGATCTCAGGTCATAATGATGAGAAAGTTTACGTTTCCTTTAGGTAAAGCCAATTAGCAACACAGATGACCGATGATCCCTCTCTTCCCTTAGAATATAAATACACTCCCACCATTTGTGTTGGCTGAGTAGAATTCAGACTTTGTTTTGGTCAGTCTTCTCTCTTGCAATAGCCTTAAAGTCTTCTTTGTTTAATCTGGCCCAGTGCAATGTTTGATTTAACAAGACTAACTACTTATAAAGTGTTTTAAATGGGTAATTATGCTACTCATCATCCCAAAGTATCTACATCATCCCAAAGGATCTGCTGAACCTGTTGAAATGGGAAGATATATTCACATTTTCACTTTGTGTATTACATATTACCTACTCTGAAAAACACATAGTTTGTGGCTTGCAATATTTTCTACACACTATTATGGAGACACAGACCGTAGCTTAAAATGGTTGGGTGTAGTGGGCCAGCTAAAGTGTTCTCTGATTCCTTGTCTGAACATTCATCCCAGACAAACCAGACCATAGATAATAAAGCTGTGCTTATTTTCTCAGTTCATGGTGCTGTCATGGGCAGGATAGACTACTGGAATGCAGAATATGAAGATGAAATGGGGTAAAATAAGATTGGGAGCTAAAAGAAAATTCAGACCTATGATATCAGGGCTGATCCCAGAGCAGAGAAAGGGGATGGAAATGGAATCTGGAGAAATTTGCTGACCCTCCATGAATAAGCTACAGAGCACCCCTACAGCATGGTCCTGGGTTGAGTAGAGCTCTCCAGGCTGCCATATTACCTCAGGCAAACTTCAATTGCCTTTTCTGTTTTGCCTTTTGTGACTGCACCCCAAACCTGCTTAACTTGTGATGGTGGCAGTGGACCACCTGGAGTGACAGCTGTGGGGATGCCAGCTGCAGCAGAGGGAGTTGTGTCTGGAGGTGAGTGCTCTGTGGAGCTGGTGGGAGCTGGGAACAGTGATCTCAGTGGGAGCTCTGTGCCCTACTGAGTTGTCAGGGCAGGAACCTAAGCTCCAGCGTGCAGCTACAGCCCACCCAGCCACAACCCCAGACCCAGGAATCCCTGTGCTCTTAGGGGCTCAGCAAGCCCCCTGCCCTTTCAGGCGCAGAAGTACCTGCTCACACTCACTGGCCTTTTCCTACTTCTGGCAGCCGGGGAGTTGTAGCTAAGCCCATGTACTGTCACAACCTGGCCAAGTATGTGTGCACTTGAGGTGGTGCTGACACATCAGCCCCCACTGCTGTCTCAGTCCTTTTCAGATTTTGGGTGCCAAAAAGTGCAGAGGGGAGGTAGTGGGTGTGGTGGGGCACAGGCTGAGGGTGGCTCAGCATGGGCCTGCTGCAGACATTCCTTGGTGCAGACAGCCTGGGCAATGTGGATGGCATGTTGATGGTGGCCAGAAGAAGACAGGTTCTTAGGTGGGAAGGGGCACATCCCCAGTTAAACCCCACCTTCAAGCCAGAGAAGACCTGAAGCCTGGGGGCTGGGCTGCCAGTTCTGCATGGAGTCAACAACTGGGAGTGAGAACTTCATTAATACCTTTTGGCCAATTGGATGGTGCTGTTTCCAGGCCTGCCCACGGCTGCCCATGGACCAGTCAGCATGTATTTCCTCCATTCTGAGCACATAAAAACCCCAGAATCAGCCAGAATCACACGCTTGCTGGGACAACCTGCCTGCAGAAAGAAGCTACTGACTTCAGGTCTCCTGAGAACTATTCTGTCTCTCACTAAAGCTCATCACTGCCTTGATTACCCTCCAGTTGTCTGAGTAACCTCATTCTTCCCGGATGTGGGACAAGAACTCAGGACCCACTGAACAGCTGGAGTGAAAGGAAGCGGTTCCTGGCTGGCTTGCTTAGCTGTGGGCAGTGACATGCTCCAAGACTGTGGGAGTGAAGAGTGGTGACCCTTCTGGGGACCCAGATCTTGGGGTTCCTTGAGCCAGAGCTGTTGGAACACTATAGCCCTCCCACCCTTTGCTGGCACCAGGCAGCTATTCCACATGACAGGAAGCAGCAGTGGGGCCAGGGCAGTCCAGGAGCTGGGGGATGGAGCAGGATGGCCAGATTGAAAGAGCTGTAACATGAATTGGTTGAAGCATGCCAGCACCCCCAACCCCAACAACTTCCCACTCACCACACTGTGGGCAATAAGAAGGAGAAAACTACAGTTCTATGACACAATGGACTTCATATAAACCATTATAAGAATGAAGAGTAATTAATGACCTTCAGGATTTATTTTAATTAAAATATTGTCATATTAAAAAATGTTATTCTCTGAACATTCTACCATATATATATCACACTGTTGAAATCTACTTAAAATTTTTCAAACCAATAATGTAATTCAGTTTATAACAACTAATTTATCCAATGACCATTATATTCAAATTGTGATGCATACTTCAGGACTCACGAACATTAAGGCCCTAACACCCAGTGTTTTGTGAGAATAGTAACACTTCTTTGCCATTGCTTTGGTCAAGTGGCAGAAATCAAACTCTGGTGGAATGAGTAAGGTTTTTGAAGATATTTGAACAGAAATGAGTCCATGCAGAATAAATGAGGAGGGAACAGTGTCATAGTGCAGTCTTAGCAGAATTGATGTGCTTCATGTCACTTGGAGAAGTGGCAGAGATGACTCTGGTTGATTTCATAGTTTTCCAGGTCTTAGATTGATCTGTGAGTTATACACAATTTATCTTTAAGAAATATTTTTTATAGTGTGCTTTTCTTTTTAGTTAGACAAATGTTGCTTTGGAGAATAAAAAGTAACATTTATTCATTCTTTAAATTTTAACAACTAATACTCATTTCGATTTCAACAGGTTTCATTGCATTTATCTTCACATGTCAGTTCTGCAGATAGTCACAGAAACGTAATAGTGGAAGATAACTGAAATTAAATGGGCTGGCTTTATCTGATCTGTCCATGCCTAGCAGGATCACATTAAATGAGTCTTTGAGCAGCTGTCTTTCAAGAATGTGTTGATTGATGACTGAAAAGATGATAAAAATGCATATTCTTGCCTTTATTTATTGTAATCACTATGTTGAAAAGTAGATTTCTTTCACAAAGAATCCCTGATTTTTAGGATTCTTAATATTAAAAAATGCAACAAAACCCAAAGAAAATTTATTTTTCTAGGTCAAAGAACTAACATATATTTCAGCTAAGTTGAAAAAATGTGAAAAAAATGCTTGAAAATACAATATGATTAAAATAGAACTATTTTATTTGAGACAAAAGCATTTAAGGTACTAATATGCCCAAGACCAGTGGAGAAACACTGATTACTTTTGTAAGTATTAAGACATATATAATTTAAAACATCAATTCCCAATGCAATGTTAATAATAAAAAGGTAAACTGTAATAGTACAGTATTCACATGCCAATAAAAAGCAAAAGATAGTTTCATAATCAATTGGAGTTTGAAAGGGAGGAAAGCAAGAATAGAAAAAGCAGGATAAATAAATTAAATAGTAGAAATAAATCTAAATATATTCATAATAAAATAAACATAAATAGACCAAAGTAACCTATTAAATGACCACAATTTTCTGAGTGGGTTTTTAAAAAATCAAGCCATATATTTTTTGATTTTTTTGAGATGGAGTCTTACTCTGTCACCCATGCTGGAGTGCAGTGGTGCCATCTCAGCTCATTGCAACTTCACCCTCCCAGGTTCAAGTGATTTTCCTTCCTCAGCTTCCTGAGTAGCTGGGATTACAGGTGCCTGTCACCACACCCAGCTAATTTTTGTATTTTCTGTAGACACAGGATTTTGTCTTGTTGGCTATGCTGGTCTTGAACTCCTTACCTCGGGTGATCCACCCATCCCTGCCTCCCAAAGTGCTAGAATTACAGGTCTGAGCCACCGCGCCCGGCCAAGCTATATACTTTTGAAAATACAAAGGAACTTCGGCTTGAAAAAATAACAAAAGAAGATATACCAGGCAAATAGTACTCAACAGAGAGTAGGCAGAACCACATTAGTAACAAATTAGACTTAAAACGAAAGTTTTGATACAAAGATATTTAGCACATAATATAAAAAAGAATGATTCACAGTGAGATATAATAAATTCTAAACCCGTGTATAAATAATATCACTGCCCCAAGTAAATAAAACATTATCACTATTACAATGCATTATTGACAATTTATAATCAGAGGATTTTTGTAGCAAAGCTCCCTAAATATTTGCAATAAGCAAATACATTTAACAAGGTAAAGTTTGAAAAATATGATTAGCAAATTTTATCTCATGACCATATAAATTATAATGCACAATAATTAAATACATTCTTCTCAAATATTCATAGACTGTAAAATTTAAAGATGTGGAAAGCTAAAAAAAACCTATCTTAGTAACTGGGTATTGCAAACTTTCAAAGTTTATGCTATGACATAAACCCAATTAAGGCAGAAATGAATTACAAAAAATAACCAAAATTTCAGACTTTGGGGATCTTTTTAAAAATTTTTTTATTTATTATACTTTAAGTCCTGGATTACATGTGCAGAACGTGCAGGTTTGTTACACAGGTATACACGTGTCATGGCGGTTTGCTACACTCATCAACCTGTCATCTACATTAGCTATTTCTCCTAATGCTATCCCTCCTCTAGCCCCCCAACCCTCCACAGGCCCTAGTGTGTGATGTTCCCCTCCCTGTGTCCATGTGTTCTCATAGTTCAACTCCCACTTATGAGTGATAACGTGTGATATTTGATTTTGTTCTTGTGTTAGTTTGCTGAGAATGGTGGTTTCCAGCTTCATCCATGTCCCTGCAAAGGACACGAACTCATCCTTTTTTATGGTTGCCTGGGATTCCATGGTGTATATGTGCCACATTTTCTTTATCCAGTCTATCAATGATGGGCATTTCGATTGGTTCCTAGTCTTTGCTACTGTGAACAGTGCCAAAATAAACATATGTGTACATGTGTCTTTATAGTAGAATGATTTATAATCCTTTGGGTATACACTCAGTATTAGGATTGCTGGGTCAAATGGTATTTCTGGTTCTAGATCCTTGAGGAATCGCCACACTGTCTTCCATAACGGTTGAACTAATTTACGCTCCCACCAACGGTGTAAAAGCGTTCTTATTTCTCCACATCCTTTCCAGCATCTTTTGTTTCCTGACTTTTTAATGATCACCATTCTAACTGGTGTGAGATGATATCTCATTGTGGTTTTGATTTGCATTTCTCTGATGGCCAGTGATGATAAGTATTTTTTCACATGTTTGTTGGGTGCATAAATGTCTTCTTTTGAGAAGTGTCTGTTTATATCCTTCACCCACTTTTTGATGGGGTTGTTTGTTTTTTTCTTGTAAATTTGTTTAAGTTCTTTGTAGATTCTGGATATTAGCCCTTTGTCAGATGGATAGATTGCAAAAATTTTCTCCCATTCTATGGGTTGGTTGCCTGTTCACTCTGAAGGTAGTTTTTTTTTTGCTGTGCAGAAGCTCTTTAGTTTAATTAGATCCCAATTGTCAATTCTGGCTTTTGTTTCCATTGCTTTTGGTGTTTTAGTCATAAAGTCTTTGCCCATGCATATGGCTTAAATGGTATTGCCTAGGTTTTCTTCTAGGATTTTTTTGGTTTTAGGTCTTACATTTAAGTCTTTAATCCATCTTTAGTTAGTGTTTGTATAATGTGTAAGGAAGGGGTCCAGTTTCAGTTTTCTGCATATGGCTAGCCAGTTTTCCCACCATCATTTATTAAATAGGAAATTCTTTCCCCATTGCTAATTTTTGTCAGGTTTGTCAAAGATCAGATTGTTGTAGATGTGTGGTGTTATTTCTGAGGCCTCTGTTCTGTTTCATTGACCTATCTCTCTGGTTTGGTACCGGTATCTTGCTGTTTTGGTTACTGCAGCTTTGTAGTATAGTTTGAAGTCAGGTAGCATGATGCCTCCAGCTTTGTTCTTTTGGCTTAGGATTGTCTTGGCTATACGAGCTCTTTTTTGGTTCTGTATGAAATTTAAAGTAGTTTTTTCTAATTCTGTGAAGAAAGTCAGTGGTAGCCTGATGGGGATAGCATTGAATCTATAAGTTACTTTGAGCAGTATGACAATTTTCATGATACTGATTCTTCCTATCCATGAGCATGAAATGTTTTTCCATTTGTTTGTGTCCTCTTTTATTTCCCTGAGCAGTGGTTTGTAGTTCTCCTTAAAGAGGTCCTTTACATCCCTTGTACGTTTTATTCCTATGTATTTTATTCTCTTTGTAGCAATTGTGAATGGGAGTTCACTCATGATTTGGCTCTCTGCTGCCTATTATTGGTGTATAGGAATGCTTGTGATTTTTGCACATTGATTTTGTATCCTGAGACGTTGCTGATGTTGCTTATCAGCTTAAGGAGATTTTGGGCTGAGATGATGGGGTTTTCTAAATATACAATCATGTCATCTGCAAACAAAAACAATTTAACTTCCTCTCTTCCTATTTGAATATGCTTCATTTCTTTCTTTTGCCTGATTGCTCTGGCCAGAACTTCTAATACTATGTTGAATAGGAGTGGTGAGAGGACATCCTTGTCTTGTGCTGGTTTTCAAATGGATTGCTTTCAGTTTTTGCCCATTAAGTATGATATTGGCTATGGGTTTGTCATAAATAGCTCTTACTATTTTAAGATATGTTCTATGAATATCTAATTTATTGAGAGTTTTTAGCATGAAGGCTATTTAATTTTGTTGAAGGCCTTTTCTGCGTCTATTGAGATAATCATGTGGTTTTTGTCATTGGTTCTGTTTATGTGATGGATTATGTTTATTGATTTGTGCATGTTGAATCAGCCTTGCATCCCAGGGGTGAAGCTAACTTCATCGTGGTGGATAAGTGTTTTGATATGCTGCTGGTTTCGGTTTGCCAGTATTTTATTGAGGGTTTTCGCATTGATGTTCATCAGGGATATTGGCCTGAAATTTTCTTTTTTCTTGTGTCTCTGCCAGGTTTTGGTATCAGGATGATGCTGGCCTCATAAAATGAGTTAGAGAGGAGTCTCTCCTTTTCTATTGTTTGGAATAGTATGAGAAGGAATGGTACCAGCTCCTCTTTGTACCTCTGGTAGCATTTGGCTGTGAATCCGTCTGGTCCTGGACTTTTTTTGGTTGGTGGGCTATTAATTACTGCCTCAATTTCAGAATTTGTGATTGGTCTACTCAGCGATTTGACTTCTTCCTGGTTTAGACTTGGGAGGGTGCATGTGTCCAGGAATTTATCCCTTTCTTCTAGATTTTCAAGTTTATTTGCATAGAGGTGTTTATAGTATTCTCTGATGGTAGTTTGTATTTCTGTGGAATCAGTGGTGATTTCCCCTTTATCATTTTTTATCGCATCTATTTTATTCTCTCTTTTCTTCTTTATTAGTCTTGCTAGCGGTCTATCTATTTTGTTGATCTTTTCAAAAAACCAGCTCCTGGATTCATCGATTTTTTTGAAGGGTTTTTGGTGTCTTTATCTCCTGCAGTTCTGCTCTGACCTTAGTTACCTTTGGGATTTTTTAAATGTTTAAACATGGCATACTTATAAATAGCCAATTGTTCTAAGATGATATCACACTATAAATAAGAAATGTAGAGATGTAGACAATTTTATTTGATTTAAATGCTTATACTATTTAAAAAATAAAAATTAATGAGCTAAGTGTCTGACTTAAGACAGTAGAAAAAGAATAGTGGAATAAAACCCTAGGAAGATGAAGAAAGGTAATGCCAACATACATAGATTTGAATTAGAAAACCAAGATATTATATAAAGTGTTAATAAACTCAAAAGTTGGTTATTTGAAAAGAATAATAAAATAGACAAAACTCTGCAAAATTTATTTGAAAACATAAATTTAGCAATGGATAAAATAATTATAGGTTAGAATTCTATAAACTCCTATAACAATTATAGGAAAATCATATGAAAAAAATTGAACCAATAAAATTGGAAATATATCTTAAATAAACTTTGAATTAAAACATATATACACCAAAATTAAGTTGAATTTATTGAATATAGGAAAACTGGTTATGCAATTCACCTCAACAGTAGAAACAAATACTTTGTTGTCAGCCTCTATAGATGCACAAAAATATTGGATAAAATGTATAACTCATTAATGATATAAGAATTAACACCTTAGCAAATTAATAAAACAGAATTTTCTATATTTGATAAAGTGAGGGTATTCTCCAAAAACTTCTTAAGTATCACCACAAATTGTGAAATAATAACAGTATCTCCTTTACACTTAAGAATAATCAAAACAAATCTGCTCTTATGGGTTGTATTTGTTAGGCTAGACAACACAAAAATATAAAAGTAAATATTTAAAAGTTAGAAATAACTAGAAAGTATAAAGAAATCTGTCATCATTTACAAATTATATGATTTTTAAAAAAAAAAAACTCAGAACAATTGACAAATTGTTGTAATTAACAAAAGCTCATGAAGTTTGCTATATATTTTGCTTGTATAAGCCCAAATCAATCACATTTATGCATACTAACAACTGACCTATAAAAGTATAATAAATATATGTCATTTCCAGTAGTAATAGCAACTTTAAAATATGTAAGAATAAACCTCACAACAGATCTATTGAGTTGTTTGAGTTCCTTATATATGTTGGATATTAACAATTATCAGATATGGTTTGAAAGCACTTTATCCTATTCTATGTGCTATCTCTTAAGTCTGTTGATTGTTTCATTTGCTTTGTAGAAGGTTTTTGGTCTGACATCAATCAGATTTGTCTGTGTTTACTTTTGTTACCTATGCTTTCAGGGTCATATTAAAAAACTATTTGCTAAAACCCATGATAAGAGGCATTTACCTTCTGTTTTCTTATGACGATTTTACAGTTTAAAGTCTTAAGTCTTTAACCTATTTTGAGTTGATTTTTATATATGTTCTGAGATAAAGGTCGAATGTCTTTCTTCTGCATGTATATATCGAACTCATGCATCACTGTTTATTGATGAGTCTGCCTTTCTAGTTTGTGAATTTTGTTGATGTTTAGTTGTTCTATATATGGATTTTGTATCTGAAAGACAAAAATAAGAATTGAAAGAAAACATCTCCAGGTGAGTATGTAAATGAAGCTATTATAACTAAGAGGAAAAAACGATGATGATTATTCAAAAGACTTAGCAATAAAAGTCTTAAATTGGTATTAATAAAGTAATTATATTCCCAGCATGATTTTCATTCAATTTGTTTCTAAACACCCATATTAACTGAACGAAGCTGATTTGAAGACTTAGACCCCCAAGGGATTAAAAAATGCTTTAGGATAGCATGTCACTTTGTACTGATAGTGAAAGCACATGTACGACTTGGGAAATTGCTAGAAAAATCAAAGAAATTTCTTATCACCATGATATTTCCCATATTACGGGAGTCATTGCAGAAAAAGGAGGCAGATATTTCATAAAACGTCACACTATAGCGATGTGAAGAAGTGCTGATTCAATTTTTGAAAACTTGCATGACTGTCATATTGAGGTAAAGTTTAAAACTATACAAATTCAGGAAATTTCAAAATAATTTTTGAAAGTCTGCATATGATTTCTTGTTTATACTTGGATTTTTTAACAACCTGCTTATCTTTGTATTGTGAAAATTAGGCCTCCAGCTTAAAGTATCAAAATACTCATCCATGTTGAATGTGTGCCTCAGCCCTTTAGCTCAACAGGAAAGAATTCTTGACAAACAAAGCACAGTAGTTCTGTGCTGGAAAATGAAAACAGCCGCAGTGGATGCTGTATCCAACAGTGTACTCACTAAAATACAAACCGTTAGCAAGATAACCAGGTCATGGGAAATTTCTAGCACTGGCTGGCTGAATATCTATGCTGCTGCTGCTTTTAAGGTAAGTAATATATCAGGAGTCTACAAAGCCTCTGTTAGCAAAGGAATAGAGATGTGGAGTAGTGTTTCCCAGTTTTCCCTGATCCACATAGACTGACTGAATAAAATATACTCTTAAAGATGCTTACTTATTTGTATGCACTATTAAAAAATGAAGAAATGACACAAATAATTGCTCCCCATAGTGTCCTATTTGTTCTTCCAGAGTAGGATGCTCTACCCTATGGTACCATCCTCAGGATGGCATGGCTATGAAGAGTCTGAGACTATAACTAGTGTTGTGAGAGTACTAGCTCTATTATTTCATCCTGTAATGGGGTTTTCTTCTTTCCCTGAATAGCTTTAAACTATAACATTTCTTACAGATAGAGTCCTTGTCTTATTCAACCTTGTACTAGTCACAGTGCCCATGTAGTGCTTTGAATGACAATAGGTAATCTAAAATTACTTATTAAATGAATAAAATTACCTGCCATTTCCCCATGTCTGAAGCTCATTCCATTGATATTTTCTTCATTTTTCAAAGTTAAAACTTGTTTTTGAGAGTTCTGTGCTGGCTAGCTAAATGTATTACTATAGCCAGGACTTTGATCTTTGATCAATGAATTTCCGCCACTTCAAGGGGAGACTCTCCAATAGGCAGGTTTTAATCATTAGTAATAAACATCCCCAATAGGAACATTCCTTGATAATCCAAATTGTGTTCATCAGAAGTGCTTATCCTTTAACATGCATGTTTAGGTGTATGTAAGTTCAATACCTAGCATGGGATAAAGTGTTTTAAAGGTTTTGCAGGGCTCAAAGTAATTCATCTAAACTTTTCCTTCTCAAGATCTCCTCTCTGTGTCAAAAGCTCCCTCCTTCACCTTTAATGAGAATATATCTGAAGGTATAAGCCTCTTAACTCTCTCTGGATCTCATACAGAGACCTTTAGAGAGACCATTTTGACCAAGAAATGAAATAATTATTGGTGCAACACGTGCACTCAGATTTTATTCTATTTTGGGAATAATGCAAAATAAGGTGTCTTTTCCTATTTTTAGATAATAAAACCCACCTTTCATATTATGCTTCTTAAAGAACAGATATATCCTGCACATATTTAAAATTTTTAAAAAATGAGGAAATATCAATATCCTCATTTTTTTAAATTAGAATTTTAATAAAATTAGAATAAATTTAATAAAAGTAGAATTTTATCCCTAACAAACTGAAGACACAAACATATCAACTCATTCATATATTCATTAACTCAATAGGTTATGCATGCATATGCTTACATAGATAAATATACATGTATGTATATAAAAATTTCCATTTATAAGTAAATGTTCCTATTTCTCCCACATTGGTTCTGTTTCTCATTTGTTTTCCTAAGAGACAAATAAATATGTTAACACATTTTGTTTGTATACTTTCCGTTATATTCTATGCATATACAAACATCCACACATAATACATGTTATGCGAATCTTATAATTTATAAAATAGTAGACTATAATACTACTGCACACCTTGATTTTTTCCTTGCTTATATAACCTTGGCATTAATTCATATAACTATTTATACAACTGATGAATCTTTTCAAAGATCCTAGTATTTTATTACATGGATTACTATAATTTTCTTAACTCAGATTTTCCTGATGGACATTTAGACTTTATAATTAAAATAGCTGTTATGAACATGCAACCTCATAGACTCATTTCTCCTTCTTCTATTTTATTTTGAAGTAACACATGCTGATTTACATTTGAACATGTATGACTCCTTATATATGACGATGGAATGAGACTATACGATTGCTGTAATATTTTATAAATAGAACAGTGCTTACTTTTAAGGAAACATAATTTTCAAACTTGAGGGATGATAAAGATAAAAAAGAGTTTTCCTTTACCTTAATATAAACACGAGGCATGTATTTTATGACCCAAATTTCACTCTCTCCATAAGCATGAAAATAGAAATTATGCATAATATATAATCAGAAACGTACTTACATAGGTTTGTGACATTTAGGAAGCATCTTTCATTTTTTAAAAGTTATTACCTTATGTGTACGTGACCTTCCCCAAAGCAGACTCTGAGATAAACATTCATGCACAAGCAAGTTATGAGAATCACCGCCACATGAAATCAATAAAAAATAACAGGGAAAGAGGAACAGCCAAATGGGTGCAAGGATAAGACAATTCCTAGCATCAACTTTCTTCAAAAGAGCTATTGAACGTAAGTCATGCCTCAAGGAAAGGGAGTTAAGCTTTCTTTTTCTTTTTTTTTTTTTTTTATTATACTTTAAGTTCTAGGGTACATGTGCATAACGTGCAGGTTTGTTACATATGTATACTTGGGCCATGTTGGTGTGCTGCACCCATCAACTCGTCAGCACCCATCAATTCATCATTTATATCAGGTATAACTCCCAATGCAATCCCTCCCCCCTCCCCCCTCCACATGATAGGCCCCGGTGTGTGATGTTCCCCTTCCCGAGTCCAAGTGATCTCATTGTTCAGTTCCCACCTATGAGTGAGAACATGCAGTGTTTGGTTTTCTGTTCTTTTGATAGTTTGCTAAGAATGATGGTTTCCAGCTGCATCCATGTCCCTACAAAGGATGCAAACTCATCCTTTTTTATGGCTGCATAGTATTCCATGGTGTATATGTGCCGCATTTTCTTAATCCAGTCTGTCACTGATGGACATTTGGGTTGATTCCAAGTCTTTGCTATTGTGAATAGTGCCGCAATAAACATACGTGTGCATGTGTCTTTATAGCAGCATGATTTATAATCCTTTGGGTATATACCCAGTAGTGGGATGGCTGGGTCATATGGTACATCTAGTTCTAGATCCTTGAGGAATCGCCATACTGTTTTCCATAATGGTTGAACTAGTTTACAATCCCACCAACAGTGTAAAAGACTCCCAGGAATTTCTGACTCTGTAATGAGGGCTGAAGCCTCTGTAGGAGTCGAGGGGCAATCTCCTGAGAAAGTTTGCAAGCATGAAGCATTAAATGGATAAAATACAAAAGCTGGGGAGTGAGTGCACAGAGTCCTGGATATTCTGTTCTATTTATTCTCTTTTGTTTTCCTATTTGGATTTAAGTTTGGGGAGGTTTTATTGACATGTCATCAAGTTCACTGATCGTGTCACTGGCTGTGTCTAGTCCACTGACCAGCCTATCAAAGGCATTTGTCATTTGTGTTACAGTGTTTTTTATTTCTAATATTTCCTTTGGTTCTGAGAAGTTCTGTTTCCACTTACATTACCAATCTCTTCTTGCACCTTGTCCACTTTTTCCATTAGAGCCTTTAACATATTAATCATGGTTATTTTAAATTCCCAGTCTGCTAATTCTAAAATCTCTGTCATATCTGAACATGGTTCTGATTTTGTGCTGTCTCTTCAGACAATGTGTTATCATGACTTTTAGAATGCTTTGTCATTTTTGGTTGAAAGCCAGACATGATGTATCAAGTAATAGGAACTGAGGCAACTGGGCCTTTAGAGTGAAGTTTTATGTTTCATGTTTATTGTAGTTGTAAGAGTCAGGGACTTGAAATTCCTCTAAGATCCTTGTTTTTGTCTCTCTGTTTTCTTTGGATTTCCCTAGAAACTCGTTTGTAATTCGTCTTTGCTCTGTAACTCTGTTATAATCCATGAGTGTTTTACTGTAGTCAAGTTACTGGTTTTAGTGGCTTCTGATCCCAGTAAGCTGTGATCCTCTGTATTTACCTGTCTCTCCATTTTGAGGGCAGTGGTTTCCCTGTGATCTTAATTCTTTGAAGGGTTAAGGAAGATTTTTTTTCTGTTTTCAGCCCTTTTGCTGTGTGGACAGAGTGATACAAGTGATTGCAAACTTTTTACATAGTGGAGTGGAAAACAGAGGTTCTGTTGAGGAATTTTACATCTAGATACATGAGAATATTGACCTGTAATTTATTTTTCCTAGAATGTCTTTTCCTGCTTTCCTTATCAGTGTAATGCAACTTCATAGAATGAATTGTGATGTTTTCCCTCCTTACATAATTTTTAGAAATAGTATTGGTTGAATAAATATTCTTTTAAAAAATGTTTGATATAGCTCTCCAGAGAAGAAAACTAGGCCTGGAGTTTTTTTGGCAAAATTTTTAATGATAAACAATTTCTTTTACAGGTATAGGGCCATCCAAGTTTCTATTTCATTCAATATCAGTTTTCAGACTTCTAATTAATTAGTTCATTTCATTCAAGTTGTCACATTTTTTGGCATGAATATCCATATAAACAGTTATTGTGTTATTCATCTGATATTCTGGGATACATAGTGAGATCTGTTTTATTTTGAATATTTGTAATTTGTTTCATTCCTTTCTTGATTAATCTACCTAGAGTTTATCAAATTTATTGATATTTTTACATCTAAAACTTGTACTTTTATTAATTTTCTTTAATTAATTGTTTATATACTTTGCATTGAATTTGATTACTTTTTCTATTATCTCAAGAGAGAAATTTAAATAATTGATATTAGACCTTTATTCTTTTCATAAAAATTACATACTATAAAATTTCTTTTAAGCACTGCTTTACTTGAAAAATATATAACAAATGTAAATATATGTTTTTATTTTTATTAAATTCAAGCTATTTGCTAACTTATCTTGTGATTTCCTCTTTGACAAGGAGTTTATTTGGTAATGTGTTGCTTAATTTTCAAGTGATTGTGGATTTTCCAGTTATCTTTTTGTTATCAATTTTAAATGTATTCATTTTGTAGCAAGAGAACATATTTCTAATGATTTCAAAATGTGTGAGACTTTGTTACATAGTCTACCATATTATCTATCTCAATGCGTTTTCTGTGTACTTAAAAAGGAAGAGTACTTTTCTGTTGTTGATAGAATGTTTCTGGATTTCCACTGGGTCAATTTGGTTGATAATTCTATTCCACTCTTCTATATCCTTATTTATTTTCTTTTAACTTGTATCAATTACCGAGAATAATTAGGAGTGCTAATATCTCAAGTATACCTATTTGTCCATTTGCTTCTCTGTTAGTTTTTCCTTCATGTATTTTGCCACTATTTCCACTTTATATGAGCTATGTACTTTTTCTATGCCTCCAAGAAAACTCCCATCAGCTCCAGGGTCCTTGACTACAGCATTAAAACTAGGTAATGGGAAAGTGCTCCTATATGACAAAATTTATCTTATCCAACTTTATATTCTAACACTCTGGTTCAGCATCCTCAATATCTACCTCTGGCTTTTGTCAATACGTATTAATCAGGCCCTATAGCTCATTTGTAAGTAATTCTCTTTGTCCTTTACCAGGGATCTGATCTGCCTAATTGTAACATGAAGTGCCTTGACACTAGTTACCTTTCTCGTGACACTGAGAGTTTGTGGGGAAAGATTCTGAGGAGGAAAGCATTAAGAAAACAAAGAATTAATTACATCCCTTACCTCCCTTTTGCAGTCTTCCTGCAAAGGAGAAAGCAATTCTAGCCCCTACCAAGGTGGTGGGATACTTTTTTTTAGGCAAGCAGGGTGAGCAAGAATTGGAGGTTTGATGTTCTTAAGTTCATCTACCCAGACCTTCCCAATTCAAGTCTCAGAGTCTCACTCCTTCCCTATCAAGACGAAAAGTCTCTGTAGGTGATTTATTTAAATTTAAAATGCATTTCTATCAAAATTTTCCATTCTTACAATTGAATTCCAAGCCGATTGGCCCTCTCTTTTCAGGAAATGAGGGTTTTTTGTTTGTTTGTTTGTTTGTTTGTTTGTTTTAGATGGAGTCTCGCTCTGTTGCCCAGGCTGGAGTGCAGTGGTGCAATCACGGCTCACGGCAACCTCTGCCTCCCAGGTTCAAGTGATTCTCCTGCCTCACCCTCCCAAGTAACTGGAATTACAGACGCCACCACCACGCCCGGCTAATTTTTTGTATTTTTAGTGGAGACGGGGTTTCACCATGTTGTCCAGGCTGATCTTGAACTCCTGACCTCAGATGATTCACGCACCTCGGCCTCCCAAAGTGCTGGGATTACAGGCGTG
Organism: Piliocolobus tephrosceles; assembly: GCF_002776525.5. Classification (NCBI taxonomy): domain Eukaryota; kingdom Metazoa; phylum Chordata; class Mammalia; order Primates; family Cercopithecidae; genus Piliocolobus; species Piliocolobus tephrosceles. Next base: position 55,035,592 of record NC_045438.1, on the reverse strand, counting down.
AACCACCATGCCCAGCCAGAAATGAGGGTTTCTTTAAACCTTACCAAGGAGGCTTTTTGATTTCCAAATTGTATCTTGGGTTGGAAATTGACTGATCAGAACTTGCCATTTGTTATTTTCAATACATAAATCATACCTAACAACAACAAACTGATTCCAGAGTCCTCATGCTTATCATTTCCCCCAGTATCTCTCAAATGCCAGAAAAGTTGCAACATACAAACCAATGCAGTCCGTTCTGCCTGTGTTATATCCAATTTGTCACAGGTGAAAATCTCATCAACTACAGTGATATATTATGTCAAGGCTATCAACACCTTATCTGTTATAAATAATGAGGATCTTTATTTCTATGTGGGCAATGAGTGAGCCAGCAACATTATGTCGTTCATGCAGGCTGTTCCCTAGAACCAATGTTGTTATTAATTCTCTTAGGTACTAGAAATAGACCTGAAGATAATGATCCTAATGCAAGTGAGTTACTGAAGAGACACAGGAGCTGGGTAACTATATTTTATGAGTCTTTTCTGAAATAGCCAACATAACATTACAACAAAGAAATAAAATAAAGCATGGCATCCTCATGTGCTGTACTATTTTTTAACATTTATATTTTCTTTCTTTTTTCAACTTTTAAGTGCCAGGGTACATGTGCAGGATGTGCAAGTTTGTTACATAGATAAGTTTGTGCCATGGTTGTTTGCTGCACAGATCAACTCATCACCTAGTTATGAAGCCCAACATCCCTTAGCTAGTCTTCCTGGTGCTCTCTCTACCACTGTGTACCACCTCCCAAAAGGCATCTGTGTTGTTCCCTTCCATGTACCCATGTGTTCTCATTGTTCAGCTCCCACTTTTGCTTGTTTTTCTGTTCCTGTGTTTGCTGAGGATAAAACAGCTTCCAGCTCTGTCCATGCCCCTGCAAAGGAGGTGATTTCATTCATTTTTATGGCTGCATAGTATTCCATGGTGTATGTGTACCACATTTTCTTTATCCAGTCTATCACTGATGGGCATTTTAGTTCATTCCATGTCTTTGCTATTGTGATTAGTGTTTCAATGAACGTACATGTGCATGTATCTTTATAATAGAATGATTTATAGTCCTTGGGGTATATACCCATGAGATTACTGGGTCAAATGGTATTTCTGCTTCTAGATCTTTGAGGAATCGTCACACTGTCTTCCACAATGGTGAACCAATTTACACTCCCACCAATGGTGTAAAAGTGTTTCTATTTCTCTGCAACCTCACCAGCATGTGTTGTTTCTTGACTTTAATAATCACCATTCTAATGGTGTGAGATGGTATTTCATTTTGGTTTTGATTTGCATTTCTTTAATGATCAGTGATGAGCTTTTATTCATATGTTTATTGGCTGCACAAACATCTTCTTCTGAGAATTGTCTGTTTACTTATTTTGCTCACTTCTTAATGGGGTTGTATTTTTTTTGTATTATCAATAAACCAGTTTTCTTTGTCATTATAGTGTAATACTATATCCATTCCTTTGCAGAACCTCTCTTCCAAAGACATTGAATGAACATGTATTCTGGCCTTATCCAACCATGTCATTACATAATCACTCTGGTACACTGAATGACCCAGAGACCGCCACAGAATACATATAAAGTTGATTCAAGTCCTCCAGAGTGCTAGGAAAAAGAAGGAGCCTTAATTACTGACTCTATGGAGATGTTCTAGTCTGAGACATCTATGAGAATTCCTCCCTTTTGTACCATATTAAGAAAAAAAATATGTAGCTCAACACAGAAAGAATTAAAACTGAGAGATGGACAGTTCCTATGGTAACAATTGTGCCCTAGATCCAGGTCCATTTCTCTGATTACTTCATAAGTATATGGACCAAAACATTCTGATTTTTAAATCTCTGTATAAGCTTGTGCTAATTAAAAGTGAAAGGGTGAGATTATTTCTCTTAATAAACTGAAAGTGTTAATATAATGAATTATAATAAAATGAACAACACAGAAGAAATCCAGAAGAAAATCAAATAATAGATTTAAAATTATGAAATAAAATAGTTACTAACCTAGTATTAGAAAACTAGCAAAAATATCCTCCAAATATGAAAATGAAATTAAAATGTTTCAGACAAACAAAAATAGAGAAAATTTTCAATGAATGGACTAGAATGAAAATAAATGCTTAAGGATGTTTTTGAGGAAAAGATGAATACTTTCAGACATAAGCAAACAGAGAAATGAATAGACAGCAGAATACATAGTGAATATGTAGATAAATTTATATAATTTTTAATTGTGCAGAATAATAAGGAAAGTGTCATCAAAGTTAAAAATCTAATTAAATATGTCAAAAATAGTGCAAATACGAGATTGGGCTAAGATAATTAAAGTGTTTTAAAATCCTTATATTGTCTGAGAAGTAATAAAAGTACCCATCTATAGTAGGTGCTAATAAATCCAGATGTTATGTTATAATCTTTAGAGAAACCACTGAAGAATAGTAAAGGAACGTACGAATGACAAGAAAATAAAGCAGAAGATTGAAAAATAAAATTTCATTTGATTATTTCAAAAGAAACTAGATAAGAGAGAAAAGACAATGTAAAAAAAATAGGAAAAATAGAAGGCAAATGGTAATACAGGAGATATAGACTCAAATATTTCAATGATTCCATTGAGTATTATGGAGTAAATGCTCCAAGTAAAACTGTAAGACTCACAGACTCATTGAACAAAACAAAGCCAATTATGTACGGCTTTTGTGAGACACACCTTAAAGTACTAGAAGAGAAAAGTGAGAATAAAGAGACTACAATAAAGATATACCAAGAAAACACTGTCGTATAGCAAGCAAACACTATCTTGCCTCATCCATGACCCCTCTCCCCAAATGATGTTATTATATGATTTCAGATAAAATTGACTTTAAGTCCAAAAGCCTTATTAAAAATGTACATGCCCTAGTAGTATATACCAGCAACCTGTGAACTATGCTCCATCTTCTGTTTTTGTAAATAAATTTTTATTAAAACACAGGCACACCAATTTATTTTTATGTATTATATGTGGTTGTGTTTATGCTAGATAGCACAGTTAAGTAGTCGCAACAAAGACTATATGTACCACAAAGCATAAAATTGTTATTATCTAGTCCTTTACAGATAAATGCATATTCAAAAAATATATATATTATAAAAGTAAAGAACTAGACAAAAAATAGATAAGCCCACAAACATTTTGTTAGATTTTTAATGTATCACTTTCATAAAAATTAAAGAATCACTATGGATAAGGAAGATTTAAACAAGCAAATAATGAAGCAGACTGAATTTATATATTAAGAACACAACACTCAAAACCTACAGTTTTTTTTCAGGTAGATGTAAATGGAATTTAACAAATATTAAAAGGTTGAAATAATATAGCACATATTCTAACTGCAATGAATTAAGGTAACAAGAATAAGATAATTGTAAAATCTTCAAAGGTTTAAAAATTAAACAATATACTTCTAAATATTCTATGCATCAAAGAAGTCACAAGTGAAATAGTAAAATCATTTGTACTAAATAATAATGAAATTATTGCAACTTATTACGTATCACAATTGGTTGAATTCATTTCAAACCATGGTTAGAAATTTATAATGGTAAATGCATGCATTAAAAAAGGATGAAAGAAAATCAACCATATGAACATCCATCTCAGGGAGTTAGAAAAATAACTGTAAGTTAAATGCAAAGAAGTAGATGGAAGGAAATAATAACAAGAAGAGACTATGTTAGTAAATGTAACAGAGATAGAGAAAATTAATAGTCACTAATAAATGGGAAGGATACTTCAAAGATCCCACAGATGTTAATGAGGCCACAAAGAGCTGACAGAATTTTATGACAAAAAAAATTGTAACTTTATTTGAAGTGGAAGCATTTACAGAAAAATACAACTGACCAAAGTTGACACAGAAAAAAAATAGATCTATGAAAGTCAATACTTCCATTAAAGACATTGAATCTGTGTTTAACATTTTTTTCTCAAGAAATCACTAGACAAGATGGATGGCTTCAAGTCAGTGGCCTGACTTTCATGTGCACATTTTCTGAGAGGCCTGATATATGCTTAGAATACTGTTGGAAATTAATTTTTAAAATAGAGATGCTTTGTGTTTTTGCAGTACTATAGGATACTTTTATTGAGTGACTAACCTATTGAATGTATTTAGTATCCATCATGTATGTACATTGTCAGTGAGGCCAAATTTTGATTTGTTGCTTTCCTAGAATGAAGAACATCATTTTTATTAATATAAATCACAAAAGGAGAAAAACATTTTCACCAAATTATGGATGTTATTGAAGTTTGAATACAAATAAAACTATATTGTGTTTTATTTCATTTTCTTTTTCTTATTTATTAAAAGTAATGGCAAAAACCACAATTACTTTTGCACCAACCTAATATTGTAGGCTAAGTAAAGCCAAATTATAATAATTTTATTTTATTTTTTTTTGTTTGCACTTTTCCTTTTCTGGCAAATGATATAAGCTAAAGGACATTTAATAATCTTAAAAGTCAAACAAAATTAAATCAATATTATTTTATGACTGGTCTTTAACAAATGAGACTTAGTGATGCTGGCTGCCTCATCAAATAACTTATCTGCTGTGTAATCATAGCATTAGACTATAGCACTGCAAATATTTACATGGGTCAGAAGATCCTCTTTCTTCATACATAAGACAGAACATCAAAGCAATAATACCTTTTCCTTTCATCCAATCACTTGATACTCATTTTTCTTTATTTGAAAATATTGATTATTCAAGCTCCAAGTTTACCAAGCATTTAATGACTGAAGTGGGAGAGGGGTCATGAGTATGGTTTGGAAGAACCACATTCTGGAGGGACATTTCTGAAATTTGCTAGGACTCAATAAACATTATATTATATAGAGAAATGTCTGTTTTCTCGTCTACCCTAAAACAGAGCCAGCCTTAAACATAAGCAGAATCAATAATTATTTCTACTGCACAGATGTAATAATTTAAAGGAATAGCCTGAAACTTCATTTGGATCATCCACCCATAATTTTATCTCACAATATTCTCATTTACTTATCCAGAATCTGAATACCAAATTATTTGCGTTTAAAGAATTAGTAAAGTAGAATCAGGGTGTTAGGTAAGGTTAAGCCATGACAAGTATAAAAACAGAATAGAGATTGACTATCCAGAATCATTTTAAAAATACGTGAGCACATCTTTAGACACAGAAAATAGCCCATTGAGGGAGGAGATAAAAATGCAAATCAAATGTACCTGAATGATCACAGTGTTAATTCTGTCGAGAAAGATAAGGTCCCATAGCTGGCACTGTTGTTACCACATGTAGATCGTGAAGCACCAGCTCCATGCACCATCCCTCAGGGTCTAAATCGTTGGCTCTAATGGCTTCCATCTGTCATCTTCAGAGGATGACCTTTTGCAATTGAAGGGACTGGATATTCAGTATGTTCACTGAGGATGATACTAATTTCTTTAAAACAAGTAGCTAAGAAATCTGTTAAATCCAAGTGAAAGATGGTTTGAAAAGTGTAACATTTTAAGAATTCTTCCCATTAATAGTAGAATGAAAAACAGTAAAGCACAAATTTTTATTTACTCACAACACTGAATAATTACTGTAAACTTTTTGAATATTTCTTTTCCTTTAGACACTTTTCCTCTTAAGTAACTTTTCAAGGCCTTGTCATGAAGAGCCGTACGTTTCATTGTCAAAATAAATGCACTTATTTTGGGAAATAGTTTGAAGTAAGTAATAAGCATTCACCACTGTACAAGCAACTTCTCTTAAGGTAAAGTTCATTTTCTATTTAGGTCACTAGCTTTTACATAAAGCCAACCCTGGTTCTGTGTAACTTACATTTTACCTATAGCCATTCCCACAAAGGACATGGATTTATTTAAATAGGTACATTGAGACTTTGCATTTTTTTGAATGTTCTGATACTTTAGGATGAAGTTAAATCTTAAATCTTATTAGTTGAATTGTTATAAGGACACTGATGTATGATAACAAGATGTGACTTTTAGGAACCTGTTTTGGTTCAGTCTTTTCAAATATATTTTTGTTTGTTTAAAAACAATATAACTTTTAGAAAACAAAACATTTTTTAAAAAGCCCATCAGTGTTATGGTCAATATGTAAGTAAGTAAATATAATATTTCATCCTTTATCTTTCAGGTAAAAGGTAATGCTGTTACAAGTGTAGTTTGTGTGCAAAAATAATACTTCTGAATTAAATTATTTAATATTTGACTGATTTCAATAACTGTGAAAAATAAAAAAGGTGTTGCATTGCTTGTGAAAATAATAGTAGAAGAATATTGGAACCATCTGCTAGAATCCAATGATATTATAGACAGTTTTATTCTTGGTAAGGGTTGGGAGGTTTTCAATATGAAAGTACAAGTGATTTAAAGCATGGGAGGAGCAGAGAACAGATCTTTGTGACCCACTGTATTTGGAGGTGGGGGTGATGATGTAGAGACTGGAATGTATGGGGGGGAGTGGGTAACTGGGAACAGGTAGAAGGTAGATGTGCAATGATGGTACCTGGGAATGTGGAAAGACAATGTACAAGTTTCCAATAAGATCTTATCCTAGAGTTGTTTTTGTTGTTGTTGTTAAAACTAGACTTGACTCCCTCCCCTCCCAAAGTATGGCTACTTACACTTAAATGGAATTCCCATAGTAATCTTGGGTAGGGGTGGCTCATTTTTAAGCTCACAGTATGAGAATTAAGACTAACTACGCAGGATATGTGCCTTATGCATATATAGCCAGTAACAAATCAAAATATATGTTTTGGAAGTGCCTGTTTTTGGCTTCTGGTTGGGAGACTTTGCTTCCCAGCCTGTCAGACTGGTCACCCGGTAAGCTGCAAGAACAAATAGATAAGGAAGGAAGAAAGGAAGAAAGGAAGGAAGGAAGGAAGGAAGGAAGGAAGGAAGGAAGGAAGGAAG
>NC_045438.1:55007580-55028569 GCF_002776525.5 Piliocolobus tephrosceles | reverse complement strand
AAGGAAGGAAGGAAGGAAGGAAGGAAGGAAGGAAGGAAGGAAGGAAGGAAGGAATAAAAGAAACAAAATAAATACAGTTTTATTTTTATTCAAACTTCAACAATATCCATAATTTGGTAAATTTCTTATTCTCCCTTTGTGATTTACATTAATAAAAAAGATGTTCTTCATTCTAGAAAAACAACACATCAAAATTTGGCCTTACTGAGGGTGTATGTAATTGTGATGGTATCTGTGATGGATACTAAATACATTCAATAGGTTAGTCACTCAACAAAAGTACCCATTAGTACTGAAAAAACACACAGCATCTCTAATTTTAAAAATTACTTTCCAATAGTATTCTAAAGATATATCAGGCCTCTCAGAAAATGTGCACATGAAAGTCAGCCCACAAAAGGAGGTTGAAATGAAATATAAATAAATGGAATTAAGGAGAATCAACCTTTCTCTCTCTCCTCTTGCCACTCTAAATATCTGTGAACAGACTGTATTTTACTTTGTGAATAATAGTCACTGATCCTTTAGTACTTAACCACTTCCTGAGTAGAACAGTCCCTAATTTTGGGCAAATCATGATGAATACTATTTTTTTTTTATTTTCTATAAAGCTGTCAAACTTTCATTCATAAGATTTTATTTATTTCATTTGAAAACAGATTGGAAAAGTAACAAATGATAAAAAAAAATATCATCTTCTATTCAAATTCCTTCATGACAGATTCTGGTACTTTGAACATTCACTACAAGAAATTAACAAGAGTGGTAGGTTTTTAATCTTTCATTCCAGAAAATCCCTTGAGTTGTATGGCACAGCAAGAGTTTCCAGGTGACTGAAAATGTCAACATAGCCTATACCTGTATTGCTAACTCTATGAAACCTATAGAATGTATTTAGTATCCACCACATATACCATCACATATATACACCCTCAGTAAGGCCAAGTTTTGATGTGTTGCTTTTCTAAAATGAAGAACATCTTTTTATTAATGTAAATCACAAAGGGAGAATCAAAAAATTTACCAAATTATGGATGTTGTTGATGTTTGCGTAAAAATAAAACTGTAGATTATGTAACATGATATAGAGGAAAGAGCTCTTAACTTAGTGGGATACAATTAGGAAGAACGATTAAATTCTCCCATTCATTGGCTCTGGACAATCTTCTTAAACTTTCAAGCCTCTTTTCTTATCAGTAAAATGTGTTTTTTCTTATCTAGGAAAAAGATGGCTTATTTTACCTAATGCTATGATCTGAATGTTTGTGTTGTTCTAAATCTAATCCACAACATGATGATAGTATAAAATAGGCCCTTTGGGTGGTGACTAGACCATGAGGGCAGAGCCATGTTGAACAGGATTAGTGTCTTTATAAAAGAGGCCCCACAGAGCTGCCTTGTCCTTTCCCTCATGTGAGGGCACAGTGCAAATGCATTGTTCTAAGAACCAGGAAGTAGGCTCTAACCAGACGCTGAATCTTCTGGTGCCTTTTTCTTGGACTTCTCAGCCACTAGAACTGTGAGAGATAAATTTCTATTGTTTATAAGACACTCATTTTATGGTATTTGTTATAGCAGCACAAATGGAATAAGACACTTAACTGGCAGATTTCACATAAAAGTAAGTTGAGGTAATGAATAGAAAAAGACTATATAAACTTTCACTGTTATCCACAAATAAATGAACATTACTATACTCTGAAAAGAGGAGAGATTTCATATTTCTTATTTCAAAATAAGAGAAATAAAAATAATTCATTTGCATTGTCATGTGTCTATTACCATATGTATCTTCATCTTTACTTGTTGAGATTGATAACTACATTTTTAACTGCATATCTTTTGTAAGTAGAAAAAAAATATTGTGCTCTGAGAAATTTGATGATCTTCCCAGGGTTGCTAGACTCCCAATTCAGAGTTCTTGCAAGACTCTGAGCTGTGATGAGCATTCTCCGTCCAAAACGCCAAGGTATTTTCCTTTTTGTTGTTTCACAAAAACAGGAACTAGAAATTCAGAGTGGAGGTTGCTGCAAAAGAATACTGCAAACTCATAATTTTAGTAATACAGATAACCATTTGCATTCTGTATATAAAATAGATAAAGCAATTTTAAAATATCAGCTTCTGAACATTGTATCTGCTCCTTTGCCCAGGAATAAGTATCTTAACAACACCACTACATGGGCCACCTATTTGAATATATCGCCAGGATTGTACCTAGAGTATAAAGTATATAGAGTAGTTTTTTCTGTCTCAAAAACTATTTCCTTTGACTTTAACTTAGTTTTCGTATTCTATGGGGCTCTGGCAACTCAAAAGTAAATATAAAATTAACCTTCCGGCCGGGTGCAGTGGCTCACGCCTGTAATACAGCACTTTGGGAGGCCAAAGTGGGAGGATCACGAGGTCAAAAGATAGAGACCATCCTGGCCAACATGGTGAAACCCTGTTTCTACTAAAAAAACAAAAAAAATAGCCAGGCGTGGCGGCAGGCGCCTGTACTCCCAGCTTCTCAGGAGGCTGAGGCAAGGGAATTGCTTGATCCCGGGAGGAGGAGGTTGCAGTGAGCAGAGATTGAGTCACTGCACTCCAGCCTGGGCAACAGAGCAAGACTCCAAAACAACAGCAATAACAACAACAACAAAAAAAAAACCCAAAAAACAAAATTAGCCTGGTGTAGGGGCACATACCTGTAATTCCAGCTACTCGGGAGGCTGAAGCAGTAGAATCGCTTGAACCCAGGCGGTAGATGTTGCAGTGAGCTGAGATCACGCCGTTGCACTCCAGCCTGGATGACAAGAGTGAAACTCTGTCTCAAAAAAAAAAAAAAAAAAAAGAACCTGCTACCATATAACCATATTAGTTTAGAAACATTTAATGTGAATCATATTTCTAGACTTCCTTTTTCATATTTTTAAAATTTCATCATTTTTAGTCTCATACAGTTCTAAGATATTAAATATCATCATGAAAAATGCAATGTGCTTAGTAGTGCTGTGACGATTGGTCAGCAAAAGTACCTAAATTCATTTTGTTTCTCTGTTGCTAATGGTAACTTGGAAATTAGAGTTTCTAGGAAATTCCTGAACGATTTAATTTATCTAGTGCTTACGGTAACTTGGAATTTGTAGTGCCCAGAAAACTTCCATCTTCCACAGCTACCTACACATTGTGTTTTGAGGAAAGCAACTAACAACGATATAAATCTTGGGGGATCAATTCAAAAAACAGTCTCAGGATCTACATACTTCAAGTTTGTTGATATTCTAAGGCTTTCTTATTGAATAATTTTGACTAATAAAATTAGAGAGAAAGCACAGTTTGATATTGACTATGAAATGTAAGAAATTATCATTAGAAAAATTAGTCCTGTCTCATTTATTAGAAAACCTATTTTTATAATTAAATCAGACCTGTGTATTTTAACTTATAATATATTAAACATGGTGAAACATTATTTGCAAGACATTATGAATAAGTGCTGATAAACTGCTTCAAAATGGTGGTCACAATATTTTATTCACATATTTTCCTTTGTGAAATACACTTTGAAATACACTTTTCCATACACTTTGAAAAGCATTTGAGTTATGTTACACAATGAAACATACGGTAAAATAAGCTATACATATATATAGATAAAACAATGCTCTTTGTTTTGAGACAGGGTCTCTGTTGCTGAGGCTGCAGTGAAGTAATGCAATCACTGCTCACTGCAGTCTCCACCTCCCAGGCTCAGGTGATCCTCCCTCCTCAGCCTCCCAAGTAGTCAGCACCTCCCAAGGTGTGCACCACTATGCCCAGCTATTTTTAAAAATTTTTTGGTGAAGACAGGGTCTGCCTGTGTTGCCTGGGGCTAATCTTGGGTTCAAGCAATCCTCCTGCCTCAGCCTCCCAAAGTGCTGGAATTACAAATGTGAGCCACCATGCCTGGCCGGCTAAGTAAAATGATAGTTTTAATGCTAGCATCTGTTGAGAGAGCTGAGAATTTATAATCCGGGTGTTTTGCTTTCTAAAAAACTAACAGAATAATGATAACATATAAAGCTTGGAAAAAAAATGTAAATGAAAATTTAAACCAAGTAGGTTATCTCCCTTAACTATTAGGTATCTTCAATGAGCCTTTTAAAGGCACTGTATTTTATTTCATTTTTAAATTTTATTTTAAGTTCCACGATATATATGTGGGACATGCAGATTTGTTACAGAGGTAAATGTCAAAGCACTGTATTTTAATCAATTCATGTTTCGTCTTTCTGTTAATGTCATGTTGAAGATAAGCTATCAGATATGAGACACAGGAACTCATGCTCCTGTAACGCTAGATATATATTATCCTTCAAAAACCCCAGATCATTTAGTATGAGGTTAATCCTCAAATATCAACACTGAATCTTCTCAAGGACTTTTACAAGGTCTTGGTCGTGGTTTCCAATGGCATTGCCAAATGCATCATAATGAGTACTTTATCTTAGGAAGAAAAAGCAAACAAGGAAAAAAACAAAAACAGGTCTCATATTTTCTGAGATGAGTAAGTGCACTGATATGGTTTGTATCTGTTTCCCTGCCCAAATCTCATGTCGAATTGTATTCCTCAATGTGGGAGGTGGAGCCTGCTGGGAGATGATTGGATCATGGGGGTAGATTTCTCCTTGGTGCTGTTCTCATGATAGTGAGTGAGTTCTCCCGAGATCTGGTCTTTTAAAAGTCTGTGGGCCTCCCCATCTCTCTCTCTCTTCCTCCTGCTTCCACCATGTGAGATGGTTGCTCTCCCTTTGCCTTCAGCCATGATTGTAACTTTCCTGAAGCCTCCCCAGAAGCCAAGCAGATGCCAGAATCATGCTTCCCGTGTAGCCTGCAGAACTGTGAACCAATTAAACATCTTTTCTTTGTAAATTACCCAGTCGCAGGTATTTATTGCAATGTAGGAACAGACTAATACACCATATGCTAATATTGTTAGGTATCTATTTAAAATCAACTATTTGATTTTGTTGTAGTTCATGCACGAGTTGTTTTTCCTAATACTGTAAATAGGAGTTTAGAATGGAAATATTTTATTTTCAGATTTTGCCGAGGTCTATTTTCATATCACAAAATACAGTGCAGTCAAGCTAGACAGGAACTTGCAAAAGAGGTACCCCAAACCTCTTTTGACACCCATCACTATTTATTAAATTATAAAACTGGAAAGGCCAGGGAAAGTAGATACTACCACAGATTTATTTCTATGTCATAGAGTGTTGTGAATACAATCATACCTAACTCCATTGAAGAGAGTTGGGGAATTTTCTCTGACTTCAAGGCTACTGAGAGGTCCTCAAAGAGACTTTTCCATGAACTTGTCATTTGTGCCCTGCCATTTGGGCAGGAATGGTGAACTGGTGTCTGCCTGACACGTGAAAAATCTAAAACAAAATACTGAGTGAGCTGACTGCTGGGAGTAAATAAAAGGGTTGGGTTTGGGAACTGACCATAACTAGTGATATGATCCCAATAATTTTAAGATACAGAGAGTTGCTTAAAAATAATTATACTAAATTCCTCCAAGTGCATGCATGTGTGTGTGTGTATGTTTATGTGTATGTGTATGTGTATGTCTATGGATTCCGAGGCAGTTCTCTTGGAACACTACAGTAGAGGGTTTCCCAGGAATGGAGGGAAAGGGTTAGAGGTAGAGAGATTGCTTCCAAATAACCCGTGAAGGTGCCCATGAGAGAAAGTGTCCATGTTAAACACTTGTCAAGTTAAGGGAAATGGAAGACAAAGTAGATGGGTATGAGGTAAGAAAGTCTTATTCACCCATGTCATTTAAAAAAACTGGTCTCACTCAATAAATTGATTGTACAACTCACTAAAGATTCTAACACAGAGTGGCAAAAATATTGCATTAGAACATGAAACACATGATTTATTATTTTAACCAGTAGAAAATGGTATTGAACCACCCTCACTGTCCCTGCCCTGGGCACACAGGCCAGCTTTGATGAGTATTGTCTTATCAGTGAACCAGAGTTGGAGGCCTATGCTTTCACCTCATGAACTTCTTGTTTAGTTTTTTACATCATTTACAGACAACGTTTCCAGGAAGCAATTCAAAAAGAAGTAAAGGAGGTACAAAGGAGTAGGAATTCTAGTTACTCAAGAAAACTATTACAAACAAAAATGGGTAGACCTTGGTATTTCAGATCAGATGTAGTTTTATAAGATGGGCTAAGTGTTTCATGTTCGACACTGTTCAAAGAAGAACTTCAAAATGTAAGTGAATTTCTTTCTCACTTTAAAAAGGAAGATGCATCTGCATTAGCTGAATGCACCTGCACTGGACACCAAGGGTTGAGGTGAGCTGCACAGGATTAACCTGACTCTTAGGGGGAAAGCTAAATGGAAAAGTGTGGAGCACTCATGTGCACTCTGAGGAAGCTGCATGCAGCATAACAACCCCATTTATTATCAAATGAGGGATCTGAGTAGATTAGGCAGCACCCTCAAAATGTTAAAAATTGAAAATGTAGTCACAATTTCATTTATTGGGAATATAAAGCATTCATATCCACAATTTGATATTTTTAACACTAAAAGGTTTTCATATTTCATCTTGGAACCTTTTGTATTCTCTCATAACTAAAGAAAACTATCCAAAATTGTTTAAAGCTAATTATTTAAGCACAAAAGCAAGAATTGGTAATAACAGTTCATGAAAAATTTTGTATATTGTCAACCTATATAATGTAATACAATGTTAAGCTAACCGGAAATCAATGAGAAAAGGATAAAGTATCTCAATAAGCTATATTAGTCAAATGTCTTCTATCCTAAAATTTTGGTTATCATCAATTAAAAAGAAAAATAAGTATCAGTATAAAAATCTGGATAAAGAAAATGTAGTACATTTACACCATAAAATACTATGCAGCCATAAAAAAGAATGAGATCATGTCTTTTGTGGGAACATGGATTATCCTTAGCAAACTACCACAGGAACAGAAAACCAAATACTGCATGTTCTCACTTATAAGAGAGAGCTAAGTGATAAGAACTTACGAACACAAAGAGAAAAACAACAGACACTGGGGTCTACCTGAGGGTGATGGGAGGAGGAAGAGGAGCAGAACAGATAACTATTGGATACTGGGCTTCATACCTGGATGGTGAAATAATCTGTATAACAAACCCCCAGGACACAAGTTACCTATGTAACAAACCTTCACATGTACTCTGGAACCTAAAATAAAAGTTAAAAAAATTCTAACTATAAGAGAAAAATTGTATATAATGTGACAAGAAATACAAATTATCAGTAAATATAGGAAATGCTAACTCTCATGAATGACAAAATAAATAAAAAATTAAAATAGGACTTAATGTTTTCTTCCAGGAAATTGGCAAAAATTGAATAAATGTGATAATTCGGTAGTAGATATTTAGAGAGTGCAATAAGGCAGGCTGTCTTATACACTGCTATTGGAAATGACATTTGGTATTATATTTCTAGAAAACAGTTTGGTAATAAGCTTAAGGTACCATATAAAAATGTCATTGCTTCAAATTCTGTTTAAGAATCTATCCTAAGGATATTACTATATATAGATCATTATTAATGTAAAACAATGCATCAATGCTTATCAAAGCTTTATATGTAATTGTGAGAAATTAGAACTAAGGTTATATGCCAGAATATAGATTGTACAGGGACAACTTGCAGATTCATTTCTAGATAAAAAAAAAATTAAAACCATATGTAGAACAATTTAGATATTTTTATAATTTCAAGCTTGCATATTTAAAGATATTTAAATGTCTTGCATACTTAAAGACACTTGAAGGAAATACAAGAATGTTAACCTTGGTTTTGTCTGGGAGGAAGGGTAATAGCTGATGTGACTTTTTCTCTATTTAAAAATATTTTACCTAATTTTTGTGTTTTCTTGTTCAATTTTCTATCAGTGGAATGTGCTTGAATTCCATAAATAAAAAATATAAAACTTTCATTAAGACTTTGATTTTAGCCAAGGTGGTACAATTCAAGTTTGAAGAAACAATGTTGGTTATATTCTTTCATATACTGAAACTAATCAACACTTTTGTGTTACTTTCTTAGTATGTGACAAACATTCTTTTAGTTTCTGAAGATACTGTGATAAATATTATGTAGTAATTAGTGCTAAGAAAAAAATAATAAAGTAATGTAAGGTGGTAGATAGAGATGGGGGTATTATTTTAGATTAGATAGAGATGGGGGTATTATTTTAGATTAGTGGTCCTGAAAGCCTCCTTTAAGTCATGCTATTTAACCCAATAACTGAATGTAGTCGAGAGAGTAAGTTATTAAAATATCAGAGGAAATAACAAGTGCAAAAGCTCTGAGGTGGCAACATGCCTGGTGTGTTCACAGAATGTAAAAATACTACTATGGCTGTGATAAAATGGCTGAATAGAAGAAAAGTAGGAGATATATTCATCATTTGATTGATATTGTCAACTTTAAATTAGCCTTAACTATTTATTTTCTTGATGAAATTTTATTAAGTAATGTTTTAAAATTACATATCAAAATTAATACTGAATTACTTGTTCTTGAAACCTATTCACAGTGTCTGGAAGAAAACACATATTAAAAACAGAATAGTTAAAAAAAACCTCTGGAATGGTAGAATGAGAACTTCTTTAAATATACTCCTTCATAAAATCAATAAAAACAGCAGCCAACAAAATTGCAAAATCAAGTTTTACAGAACTCTGAAAATTAATTGAATGTTTGCAACATTCTGGGAGCAGTTATTCAAGAAATAATGCTGAATCTCAGTAAGAATAGTGGGCTTTGTCACCTTTTAACTTGACTACTGCCACTGCCCTCTGACAAAGCCCTCAGCAGACTTGAAAATAAGCAGCTCACAACCACAGTAGCTGAGAAAACTAGCAGTCTTGCAACCAGTAGAGGAGGTAGACTGATGTTGAAGCTCCTCACAAAGACTAATTTCCAGAACATTGTCATCTTTTGAAATGTCTGGCAGCTCAAAAGATGACAGTGTTCTGGAAGAGGCCAATTGTAAGGATACTGATACTATTTGAAGTTATTTAGAATTCATACTGTAAGAAATTCCCACATGCAAGGTGTTTGCTAAAAACAATCAGTAACAATTGTTTAGCACCATAGCTGCCTGAGATTATGATAGCAGATAAGGCAAACAAAAGCCCAATGAAAACCTTAAAAATATCCAAGGAAAAGATGTCCATAGGAGGCTCTGAAAAGCCCTGTCATATTCCTGGGAATCTGAAAGGCTACATGCATCTGCAGGGCTGTGTGTAATCACAGAAAGGATCTAAACGGGCCCTAATCTGTCACCTCTGAATGTTTTTAAAGCCCTGCATAGGCAGAAAGTGAAGTCAAAGACAGAGTTTAAAGCTACTTGAGCATTTGATGATCTGTCTCAACCTTCTGATTTAGATGCCTTCAGTGAGAGAAAGAGATAAAGGACATCCACATTGGAAATGACACACACACAAAAGATCTCTACTTGTATGTGGTGTAGTCTTGCATATAGAAAATCTTAAGAAATCCATCAAATTTATTATAATGAGTAAACAAGTTTGGCAAGGTTACAGGATACAAGATCAATGTAAAATATTAATTATATTTATATATAATATAAATAAAAATTTGTAAATAAAATCAAGAATGCAATTTTACTTACAATATAAAAAAACTGAAATCCTTTATAAATTTAATAAAAGTAGTTGAAGACTGTTAAACTGAAAGTTACAAAACAATTGTTAAAAACAATTAAAGATCAAATTAAACAGAAAGGCACCCCATGCTTATGGATAGAAAGGATTAACATTTTTAAGATGGCAGTACTCCTTAAATTGATCAACAGGATTAACATAATCTATATAAAACCCCAAATAAGCTTTTTAATAGGTGTTAATAAAGTGATTCTACAGTTTATATGAAAAGGCAAAAACTTAGAATACCCAACACAATACTGAAGAAGAAAACCAAGATTGGAGAACTCATGCTATCTAATTTCAAAACTTATTATACAGCCAGAGTAATCGAGATAGCCTGGTATTGGTGAAAGAATAATGATCCATATGATAACAGATTTGAGTTGTAGACATCAGTATGAAGTCATATTTAGCTTAAGATAGATACAGATGGTAATATATAGAAATATTTACAGATAGGTGTATATATACTGGTTAATATACACACATATATTTCCTTGTTTTGTCAGATGAGAGGACCTATATGAAAGAACACCCCAGTAGAAATGAGCACACCTTATATTCAGATCACAGCTTGGTTTCTAATACCATTCTCTAGAAAAAGAAACCAAGGTTCCTTGGAGAAGTGGCCGATTCTTGGGCCAGTTGACAATATGTAAGATAAGCCTGTCACATCTTGTAGTGACAGAATAGAACATGCTCAAACACATGCACACACACACACCACACACACACACACACACAGTGATAGGTGTGTATCAAAGGAGCACAATAGTCAAATGAGAGGGCTCCTAATAAACAAAGTGGAAACAATTTGAGCCACAAAATAAATAATGTCACAATGAATTAAAATACAAACTGTAACAAAATTCAGTGGCCCATATTATTCTAAGTAAGTGAATAAAAACATAAACGAGTGACGAAGACAAATGTCACATGCAGAAGAATTCCGTGTAATTTAAATAGTATTTCACCCCAAGGAGGTGGTACATGACTCATAACTCCTTTAGTGTGAGTTTTTCTTTTCTTTTTTTTTTGAGAGGGAGTCTCGCTCTGTTGCCCAGGCTGGAGTACAGTGGCCGGATCTTGGCTCACTGCAAGCTCCGCCTCCCAGGTTCACGCCATTCTCCTGCCTCAGCCTCCCGAGTAGCTGGGACTACAGGTGCCCGCCGCCTCACCCGGCTAGATTTTTATATTTTTTAGTAGAGACGGGGTTTCATTGTGTTAGCGAGGATGGTCTCAATCTTCTGACCTGGTGATCCACCAGTCTCGGCCTCCCAAAGTGCTGGGATTACAGACTTGAGCCACCGCGCCCGGCCTAGTGTGAGTTTTTCATACTGACTTCCTTTCAAATAATATAATACAGAAAGGGGGAAAAGGAGTAACTTCACAATAGATAAATCTGACAAATACTACTTCAGCCACGTGGTCAAGGTTAACATTAACAATGATGTTGGCCGGGTGCGGTGGCTCAAGCCTGCAATCCCAGCACTTTGGGAGGCCGAGACGGGTGGATCACGAGGTCAGGAGATCGAGACCATCCTGGCTAACACGGTGAAACCCCGTCTCTACTAAAAAAATACAAAAAATTAGCCGGGCGATGTGGCGGGCGCCTGTAGTCCCAGCTACTCGGGAGGCTGAGGCGAGAGAATGGAGTAAACCCGGGAGGCGGAGCTTGCAGTGAGCTGAGATCCGGCCACTGCACTCCAGCCTGGGCGACAGAGCGAGACTCTGTCTCAAAAAAAAAAAAAAAAAAAAAAAAAAAAAATCATGTTATGTTGATAGTATGTATCTTTGATATGATGTGATGAAAAAGTCACTTAATCTCTGTGGTCTTCCTCCATAAACCTTATAGCCCCAGTCAAATCAGGAGAAAAATATAAGACAAATCCCAACTGAGGGACATTCTACAAAATGCCTTACCAGTTTTTCTCAAAACTATCAAAGTCATCAAAAACAAAGAAAGTTTGAGAAATTGTCACAGCTAGGAAGAATCTAAGGAGAAATGACAGATAAATGTAACATGGTATCCTGGATAGAGTCCTTGACAGGAAATGGACATTAGGTAAAAACCAAGCAAAACTCAATAAAGTACAAACTTGAGTTAATAATGATGTAACACGGTTAATCAGTGATAGCAAATGTAACACGCTAATCCAAGATGTTCATAAAAGGGAAAACCAGATACAAGGTATTAAAAACTCATTTTTTTCCTCAAAATCTAAAACTATTTCAAACTAAAAAGATTATTTTTAAAAAGCACTACTAGAGACAATTTCTGCTTAACATAATGGATCCCTGTAGAGACTCAGGAGCCATACTACTCAGGTTTCAATTTAGGTTACCACTTAGCATTTGTGGTTTTAGATAAGTTGCTTATCTTCTTTGGCCTCATTTTCCTTCTCTGTAATATGAAAATGGTAATAACACCTAACTCATAGTATTTTTATAAAAAATCATATATGTTTAAAAGTTAAGTACAGCACGTATCACATAGTAAGCACCATGAAAATGTTTATTAAAAGAACAATATACTAGAAATCCTTTAGGGAGAAGACTGAATTAAAGAAAAAGATCTTTGTAAGCCCCACAAGATACAATGAAATAGCAAATGGTAGGACTTAAAAACAGAGGCTGCGAAACTGCTTTCCAACCAGGGGAGAGTTTTATTTTGCATTTAAGAATAGAAGACTCAATGCCCACACAAAAACTTGCACATAAATGTTTAATAATAGCTGCAATGTCAAAACAACCCAAATGTTGATCAACAGACAAATGGATAAACAAATATGATTCACTGGAATATTATTTGGCCATAAAAAGGAAAGAAAGTGATAAATGCTAAAACTTGGATAAAGCTTGGAAATGGTCACAAAACTCCACATACTAAATGATTCCATTCATATGAAAATACAGAATACAGGAATCTGTAGAAATGGAAAGTGATTAATGGCTGCTTAGTGATGGAAGGGGAGGGTGGTGATAGCAAAATGGTACATGAGTTTTTATAGCTGATAGAACTGACTGTGGCAATGGTATATATTTTAGAGTATACATGTGAATACTCTAAAAACCACTGACTAGAATACTTTAAATGAGCAAATTGTATGGTATGTGAATTATGCTTTAATAAAACTATTTAAAAATAAATAAAAGCAAAATGAAAATATTTTCTTGTAAAGAACAAAAACCAAAGAGCACTCAAATTATTAACTTGTCTTGCTTTTCTACATTTCTTATAGTCTAGAAGTGGTCTAGATATTTGAAATATAAATAAAAAGTGACATGCAGAAAGAATTTAGTATCTTGCCTCATAACATAGCCCAAATCTGCTTCTTCAGTCTAAGGATATGCATGTTTTCTTTTAGAAGAAAGAACATGAACTATCGTCAGTGTAGGCAGAAGGTCTACTTTTAATCCCTGATCTCACATAACTGCATAAATTACTGTCCTCGTTTGCAGTCAGGATTGGGTGATCTGATAGCAGTCGAATGCTAAGCTGTAGACACTATTAGTAATTCAATTCTTTTTTTTTTTAATTCAAGAATGGAAGAAGTCAATTCTAGGAATACCAAACAAATCTCTCTGAACTCTGAGAGAAGAACATGGCAAAATATAAACATCTGCATGAGACACTTAAGCACACTATTATACAATCTGTGTTCACTGTTTGGTGTGTCTGCCCTTCCTCTTCTATGTCCACATCTACTCATCCACTTACTCATCTGCTTGTAGACCCAACCTGCCTTTTCCAAGCATTGCTTATGCTCTTCCAGGCATATGTGTGGCTAAGGCTATGTGCTTCCACTATGCTATGTCCAGGTGCTGCCTCTAGTTATCTACCGACTTTGACATTTCTTTATTAAATAGCCTCTCTGAAAAACAGAATGTGTCCTCTCATTACCTCAGGATCCAGATCAGTGTATTGGAGATAATAAGAGGTAAATAAGTCTTCAAAGTTGATATATTCATGATTCAAAGTTGATATATCTTCCTTTCTGATATGAAGAACAAAATGCCCATAGGCATTACCTTATACGAATTGATGATTTTTTTGGTTGAAATGTGAACTTCTAAAATATAGGAAATAGTGCAAGTAGACTTGAGACACCAGAGATAATGAGTAAAAAGTAGCTGATAAAAAGTTGTACAAAATTAAGCAATGGAAGAATAAAAAATTGAAAAAAAAAATAATAACCTGTTGCATTTATTCCACATCCCTTACTAAAACATACTATCAGATCATAACACAGGCATCGAAACTATTAAGTCTTCATCACCTACAAGGCAAAAAGTCTTCACACTTTTATCCTCTGCCACGTCCCATCAACCTGGAAACATCAGCAATGAGAAAATGATTGTACATCCCTGAATTACGCTTTTCGCAGTCCTTGCCTTTCCACAAATGTTTTTGTGTCTCCTGTCTCCTGGGAAAATATCTTTTTATTACAAATTCCAACTCAGAATTAGCTTTTCCAGAAAAATTTCCTTAGCCATCCCCTTCCCACTAAAATAGTTAAGTACATTTTGTTGTTGTTGTTATTTATGCTGAGTATTTTACCTACTTCTGTTTTTGCATTTATCCCACTGAATTTCAACCACAGTTAGTTTTTCTAATTCAATGGAGAGATCACCATGACCAGGAATCATATTGCTCTTCTTTCACACAGTATGTTGTAAATAGTAAGTAATCAGTAAGTGTTCGATTTTTATAATTGAATGATGAATAAACAAATTAATGCTTAGACACTTTTTGTTTCTTAACATAATGCATCATATCATATATTTTTATGTCCACACTGAATTAGGCATTTTAAGTATCAAAGTCCTTTTAAAACCAAGAAAACAAAGAATCTGAGAAGTGTAATAACAACCAGGAGTAGAAATCTAGCTTTTCTGGCTTCTGAATCCCATGATGAAAGGACATCCAAATTTGAGACAACAATTCGGTGAGCATGGGAGCTACACAAGCAATAAAAATGAGAAAGAAATGAAAGTAACTCAAGGAAATATATGTTGTTGCCATCTAGATTGTAATATTTCACTGTTCACAGGGAAAGCAGTCTTATATAAAGATTTTCTTGGAGAGTCACATTTCCTCCAATCACTATTAAACTCATTTCCATCAAATGGAACTACTTATTACTAATGAATTAATGCTGCTTTGGGAACATTTACTTCCTAGGTCAATTTTTATTCAAGAATTTCAGTCTCTTGATTAAATCAGTATAGATTTACCATTGATTAGATCAGCAGTCTCATGTCACTAGGTGTCTACACATCCTAAAAAATGTATGACAATTTTCTATCTAAAAAACTAATTTTAAAAAGTTAGAAGATTATGTATTATTTAAAGTGAAAGAAATCATCACCAGCTCTTATTTTAATGTTAAAAAGAACAAAGACCCTAGGAGGTGAAATAATTTGCTTAAAGTGACTAAGTGGCAATATGCCCGGGAATTGACCCTGATCAACTGACCTTAATATGGGCTTTTGTTTTACTCTTTGTAGACACTTTTTGAGGTGGAGTCTCGCTCTATCACCAGGCTGGAGTGGAATGGCAAGATCTCAGCTCACTGCAACCTCCATGTCCTGGGTTCAAGCGATTCTCCTGCCTCAGCCTCCCAAGTAGCTGGGACTGCAGGTGCACACCACCACACCCAGCTAATTTTTGTATTTTTAGTAGACATAGGGTTTCACCATTTTGGAAAGAATGGTTTCAATCTCTTGATCTCATGATCCACCAGCTTTGGCCTCCCAAACTGCTGGGATTACAGGCATGAGCCACTGTGCACGGCCAGTCATCATATCCTTTTCATCAATTGAATTACCCCAAATTTTGTTATCATCTAAGAGTGGCTATCTCTACTATAGGAAAATTCCTGAATTTTTTTAAAGGCTCCCCATTTTCATCATGTTACCATTGTAAAAGGACCCATACAGTATAACCTCTACATGTAATTATTTGGACAATTACTACCTATGACTATGCCTAGAGATTGCATTGTTGGAAGCAAGTGTGCATTTCTGAGTAACTTGCAAGATTCATTTGAAAGGCATTGGCTTGGTCCTTGAAAAGCAGCTTTCAGCAAACACACAAGTCAGTTTAAATTCAGTTGTTTGACCTTATAATGCTGCCTTCAGTTACCTTCTTGGCTTTGGCCATTTTCTGGTTGTAGCTCTGGATTTTAAAACTTTTTCCACTTATTTTTTGGCTTCTAACATGGATTTAGTTTTCTTCCTAATTCTGTAGAATTCATAGACATAGACTCTCTGATACTAAGTAGCTGTGAAAAGTTTGGGAAAAAAGTCTCTGAGATTATTTTCCATCTGATAAATGTTGACAATATTAGTACCTACCTCATTATATGAGTTATTTTATATAAAATATGAATTATTTTATATAATTCATATAATTATAGGAATTATTTTATTTAAAACAAGTAGCAGATTACACAGTATTTAAACTCATTAATAAATGTTAACTATTAGTATCATTGTTACACAAATCTCTATGAATATAGAAAATGACAAATGTGATTTTACCCTAAGAAACATCATATATGTGAACATATGATATATATCAATTTTTCTTGCATCCCTTTGGCAAATATTTGTTTAAGAATAAATAACATCAAAATGCAATCTTGAACCAGAATCACTGCTAAATACTGCCTCTGGAAAAATGTTACAACAAGATTATCAAGGTAAAATTGTTAGAAATTCCCCAAAGATTAGATTAAAAACAAGAATATAATGATTTATCATATTCATAAAGAAGACAAATGGTTTCATTTTAAGGAGAATCTGACACATCATTATTCTACAGTAATGTGATCAACTTGCATTCCTCAATTGTACAAACATACAGGCTAGATTGATGAATGAATTTTTTTAATGCAAATGCTTCATAAGTATTGCCACTTGCATGGCAAAAGAAAAGCTGAGTATGATTCAGAGTAATGACAGAGGAACCTCAAAATAATTTTTACATTTTCTAACAAGTTAAATATGTTGTTCTCTGCAAGGATCTTTACTGTTGTATTATAACTGCAACTTGAATGCATAATCAATGAAAGTATCCCTTCCTTATAAAATACACAATTCCTATTCAAGTATTTTAATACAAAATCTCATCTGTGCCTAGAGCCCTACTGTTCAGGACTGGAGAGAAGCTCTGTGATGAGACAATTAAAACCTTTCCCTGGCGCTCCTGGTGTTTTGGCAATAGAGAGGTGAAAAAAAGCCTCCTGGTGTTTTTGAGCACCTCTTCTCTAAAGCCAATGCAAGAGAATAGGAACTGCTTCCTCTGCCATCTGAGAGGGGACAAAGGGGTGGAGATTGGCTGGGACAGGATGTGTAGAAAGATACTTTCTTCTCTGGAGTATTTCTCTCTAAATATTGATTGTTATATTAGACATTGCAACTCCGTTCACCTTTCCCTTGGCAAGCAAATCAGTGTTCTTTTGCCTTGAACGCTCTGCAGACTACGGTCACAGGGACAAGAAGGAAGATGAGTCACTGCAAACTTGACATTAAAGATGTGACTTTTTTTAGCATTTGGATGCTTCCTTTTTTTATTTCCATTAAGTGCCTCCTTGGAAAGAGTGACTTAGGACATGGTATTTAATTATTAATGATCAATACAGCAGAACAGCTATAGGTTAAGAGCCAAGTGTTTTTTATTTTTAATTATGCTTCAAAGTTTCAACTCATTAAATGTCCATTGAAACAACCTGAAAATTGTGATAGCTAACTTTACACTGTATAAAAAGAGTATTTGCTAACTTTCAATCTAAAATATTATGGACATTCCTTAAATATTGTTTAGTTATCCAGGCAAATAATAGTGACACTTTGAGTAGTGATGTTCACCACTATATTATGTTCAGGTCATACTGTTATGAAACCACAGCAAAAGTAATTTTATTTTCAATCCATAGTTAATCTCTTTCTGGTTCCACTTGCATTTAGGAATAGACACCTTCTTAAACTAAGAAACAACAAAGCTACAACCAACAATAATATACAATAATCAATCAGACACCTGATACTTTCTGGACAGAGCCAAGTTATCTCCTTGTGTTGTGAACCCATTGTTGAATCAATGTCAATATCAGAAGAAACAAGGCAAACATAAGCCAAAGGTCAGAGAAGGAGGAAAAAATCAAATAAAATAAGTAAATAAAGTAAAATAAAATAAAATTACTTTCCTTGTTGATCACGGAAACTTTGGGTATGGGTATGACTTGCAGAGATATGAGATATTTATGCAAGGTGAGGATGAGTTTAAATGGATGAAATTTAGGTGGTTAGATACAATATGGACCCTCCTGTAAAATTCCTCATAGAAGAATTTCAGAATGTGGGAAATTTACTCTAGTTATCTTGGCTCCCAGCTGCATTCCCACCATTCTGGATTCTCCTTTGCATATCAGGGGCCTCCAGCAGTGTTGGCAGCAGTTTGTAAAGAGCAGAAGCAGGAGTGCAAATTCCAGCCCCTTAGCTGAGATGCAGCTCAGTGGCAGTGGATGCCTGAGAGTGCAGGCAGAAACATGGGAGAGCACTCCAGGCTCAGACAGAGAACTGGGATGCCAGTAATTCTGTCCCATTGTCTAAAGGCAGGTAATACGACTGGACCCAAAGTCAAGGAGTGGGAAAATCTATTGTGATCCTTTCATGCAGGGTGTCAAATCTTTTGGCTTCCCTAGGGCATAATTGGAAGAAGAATTGTCTTGGGCCACACATAAAATACGCTAACACTAACGATAGCTGATGAGCTTTTTAAAAATTGCAGAAAAGATCTCATAATGTTTTAAGAAAGTTTACAAACTTGTGTTGGGCTGCATTCAAAGCCATCCCAGGTTGCATGCTGCCCATGAGCCGTAGGTTGGACAAGCTTGCTTTAATGAAAGTAACTGCAAAATCACATACGAAAGACATCAAGGATTGGAGCAAATAATACAATCTGCCGCGTGTGCTTACTATGTTCCTAAGTAGACAAGAACTAACATTAAATGCAAATGCTGGAAACATATCGTAATTGTCTGGCTTGAGAAACATAGCCTGCAATTATTCATCTTTACTGTTTCTTTAGAAAACAGGGTCATAGGAAGAAGGTGAAGATTCTGAAAGAAGAAATTTTTACCAGAACAGATTTAAATGTTACATTTGGTCAGAAAACAGCAGATAAATAATCTGAAACCTAATTTATTGCTGAGGATTGTTTTTGCTGCTAAATATAATCTGAGTCAAAAAAACCCCCTGATTTCTATAAATATTATAAATTAGTGATGATCTGTCAGAAGTTGTTTTCATTTCTATACATGGACACATTAAAAAATCCTTATATCAGTATATAAATATTTTCCATCATAGCATTTTGTATAATGCTATTTTTTTCTGTTTTTTTTTTCCATAAAGTGATACAAAACCACAGAGATTATAGCATTTTTTTAAAAACCATCCTCAGATGATGCTAATTTGGGGCATACGCAAAGACTCTAAATAGAACAAAAAATGAAATAAATTCTCTAAAAAAGATATAAAAGGGCTATGAAAATCCTCAAAAAGACAGAATTATATCTTATGCCCAAAGGCATGCTATAGCGAAGGCATAATTAGTTTCAGGATTTAAGTCTGCCTTTTTTAGTCAATAAAAATTATGACTGCATTTCAGCTTTCTGACATTTTAACTACGTAAGAAGTTACACAAAGGTTCTTGAAACTCTGCAGTATAATTAAGAAGCTTTAAGAGGGAACTAGGAACAACTACAAAGAGAAGAAGCAGAAAAGCCTAGAAGGCATTTTTATAATTTCATATCTTAACTAGAGTGTTTACTGGTGAGCTAAAAAGTACTTGACACATGTGAATGTAGCCCAAAATGCAGTAGCATTCAAGAACGTGGGAACAAATCAGTTGATTATCAATATTCCAGTAACAATCTGACAAATATGTACATTTAACATCATTTATTCCAGTATCCAAAGACAAGAATGCAATTTTCTATGAAAGTTGAGGTTTACACATTAAGAAAATTGTCACTTTTCATCACAAAAAAATGGAACTAAAAGATTGGGAGATGCCAAGTCAATGCTCTCCTACTGAGATGAACATACCTCTCTGTGTTTTTAATTAAGCTTTCTGTAAGGAGTCCTTTCTTTTTTTTTTTTTTTTTTTTTTTTATTATACTTTAAGTTCTAGGGTA
This sequence comes from Piliocolobus tephrosceles, assembly GCF_002776525.5. Lineage (NCBI taxonomy): Eukaryota > Metazoa > Chordata > Mammalia > Primates > Cercopithecidae > Piliocolobus > Piliocolobus tephrosceles. Next base: position 55,008,632 of record NC_045438.1, on the reverse strand, counting down.
CATGTGTATAACGTGCAGGTTTGTTACATATGTATACATGGGCCATGTTGGTGTGCTGCACCCATCAACTCGTCAGCATCCATCAATTCATCATTTATATCAGGTATAACTCCCCAATGCAATCCCTCCCCCCTCCCCCCTCCCCATGATAGGCCCCAGTGTGTGATGTTCCCCTTCCCGAGTCCAAGTGAGCTCATTGTTCAGTTCCCACCTATGAGTGAGAACATGCGGTGTTTGGTTTTCTCTTCTTGTGATAGTTTGCTAAGAATGATGGTTTCCAGCTGCATCCATGTCCCTACAAAGGACGCAAACTCATCCTTTTTTATGGCTGCATAGTATTCCATGGTGTATATGTGCCACATTTTCTTAATCCAGTCTGTCACTGATGGACATTTGGGTTGATTCCAAGTCTTTGCTATTGTGAATAGTGCCGCAATAAACATACGTGTGCATGTGTCTTTGTAGTAGCATAATTTATAATCCTTTGGGTATATACCCAGTAGTGGGATGGCTGGGTCATATGGTACATCTAGTTCTAGATCCTTGAGGAATCGCCATTCTGTTTTCCATAATGGTTGAACTAGTTTACAATCCCACCAACAATGTAAAAGTGTTCCTATTTCTCCACATCCTCTCCAACACCTGTTGTTTCCTGATTTTTTAATGATTGCCATTCTAACTGGTGTGAGATGGTATCTCATTGTGGTTTTGATTTGCATTTCTCTGATGGCCAGTGATGATGAGCATTTTTTCATGTGTCTGTTGGCTGTATGAATGTCTTCTTTTGAGAAATGTCTGTTCATATCCTTTCCCCACTTTTGGATGGGGTTGTTTGTTTTTTTCTTGTATATTTGTTTGAGTTCTTTGTAGATTCTGGAAATTAGCCCTTTGTCAGATGAGTAGATTGCAAAAATTTTCTCCCATTCTGTAGGTTGCCTGTTCACTCTGATGGTAGTTTCTTTTGCTGTGCAGAAGCTCTTTAGTTTAATGAGATCCCATTTGTCAATTTTGGCTTTTGCTGCCGTTGCTTTTGGTGTTTTAGACATGAAGTC
>NC_045438.1:54976890-55007180 GCF_002776525.5 Piliocolobus tephrosceles | reverse complement strand
TTCCCTTTGAAAACTGGCACAAGACAGGGATGCCCTCTCTCACCACTCCTATTCAACATAGTGTTGGAAGTTCTGGCTAGGGCAATCAGGCAAGAGAAAGAAATCAAGGGTATTCAGTTAGGAAAAGAAGAAGTCAAATTGTCCCTGTTTGCAGATGACATGATTGTGTATTTAGAAAACCCCATCGTCTCAGCCCAAAATCTTCTTAAGCTGATAAGCAACTTCAGCAAAGTCTCAGGATACAAAATTAATGTGCAAAAATCACAAGCATTCTTACACACCAGTAACAGACAAGCAGAGAGCCAAATCAGGAATGAACTTCCATTCACAATTGCTTCAAAGAGAATAAAATACCTAGGAATCCAACTTATAAGGGATGTAAAGGACCTCTTCAAGGAGAACTACAAACCACTGCTCAGTGAAATCAAAGAGGACACAAACAAATGGAAGAACATACCATGCTCATGGATAGGAATAATCAATATCGTGAAAATGGCTATACTGCCCAAGGTTATTTATAGATTCAATGCCATCTCCATCAAGCTACCAATGAGTTTCTTCACCGAATAGGAGTCCTTTCATCTCAATTACTGACCCTATTATGGAGAGGTCATTTCACCGTGGCAAATGGTAGTCAGAGACAATGCATTTGTATGCCATGATCAATTTTTAGGTATGGTAAAAGTCCTATAATTTAGAAATGACCTCTAGTTTTACATGTGTGTGTTAGTATTAGTTTTCTTTGTTTTTAAAAGGAGATTTTTGCTTCTTGCCATGGTGGAGTAACAGAACCTGTATTTACCTTTGTGTTGTAAAAGAAAAATAAGAAATCTGGGCAAGATATATGAAACCATAGGTGTAGATAGTGGAATATAAGCATGGCATGACTGATTCTTGAGGAAAGAGAAAAATAAAAATATTAGGTGAACCTTCAATAGCCCCTGACTTTATTCATGAAAGCACACTCCGGAGAGATGGCCAGGCCAAGTGGACTAGGGTGGTCCCGCTGAATCCAGGACAGAGAGATTGGAGTTAGTGACACTGAAGTGAATGGAAATAGCAGCCTGAGGTTCCAGACATGAAATGGCTCCACAGATAAGTTCCGGAACTTTGTGTTGGGGGTCTTTGAAGAGCTTTGCATCTTTGCTAAATATGAAGTATGCATGTATAGGTTAACATGCTTTGAAATTGGGCAAAGAGTGATTCTTGAGGTTCTGCTGAATACAAAGATGTGCATCTAACCCCAAGATGGGTTAGATCTCAAAAAGGCCTGACACAAAAGCAACTGGGGAGCTGTGAGTTGAATAGTCCTCAGAGCTGGCATGCTTTGGAGTTCTAACTAGTCATGGTGGGGAGCCTCATCTGTCACTCACTGAACACAGTAGAGGTGCCAGAATAACAAACTCTAATAGTAGGGCTAAGTCCTCCCTAGAGTAAGACTACCAACTACTCACCCCAACGAAGATCATTCACAAACCCTGAAAGGATTAAAATGAACCATGAGTAACTTAACTGGCTACCCAAATAAATCCTTCTATTTTTGAAAAGGAAAACAAAATCCAAACACTCAATAATGTAAAATCAGGATATCTGTCATAGCAGCCATCAAAATGTATTAGATATATTATGGCACAGGGAAATATGAGCCTTAATCATGAGAAATATCAGTCAAGGGAGAGAGTTTGATTTACATAGAAATCAAACTACTAGATCCCAAGAAGGAAAACCAGAAACTTTCTCAGGTAGGTATAGTTCTTTTCCTCCTTAGGAATACTCACTTCTCCCCCTGCCACTTGCTTTATTTTTCCCCTAGCATCTGTTTTTATTATTTTATGAGACAGAACCTTGCTCTGTCACCCAGGCTGAAGTGAAGGGTGTGACCTCAGCTCACTGCAACCTCCACCTCTAAAGTTCAAGTGATTCTTGTGCCTCAACCTCCCAAGTAGCTGGGATTACAGGCACCCACCACCACGCCCAGCTAATTTTTGGATTTTTACTAGAGACGGGTTTCACCATGTTGGCCAGGCTGGTCTCGAACTCCTGGCCTCAAGTGATCCACTTGCCTCGGCCTTCCAAAGTGCTGGGATTACAGGTGTGAGCCATCACACCTGACCTATTTTTCCCCTAACATCTGAAATCCTAGTAATTACATTTTTTCCCTTTCTCTCTATCTCTGTCTGATATTCTAGTAGTTGCATTTTTGCTCCTCTTTCCCAGTCTGCAAACTGTATTATAAATTCTATTATATCAGGAAGTTTGTATATTTTGTTCACAATTGAATCTTTGCTTTCTAGGATACTGCCTGGCATAAAATGTTGACACTCAACTGTGTATGTGGGATAAACAAAGAGTGAATTATTTCTCTGAGAATAAGCCTGTTACACTTCTCAAAAGAAAACATTTATGCAGCCAACAGACATATGAAAAAATGCTCATCCTCACTGGTTATTAGAGAAATGCAAATCAAAACCACGATGAGATACCATGTCATGCCAGTTAGAATGGAAGTCATTAAAGAGTCAGGAAATGACAGATGCTGGAGAGGTTGTGAAAAAACAGGAATGTTTTTACACTGTTGGTGGGAGGGTAAATTAGTTGAACCATTGTGGAAGACAGTGTCACAATTCCTCAAGGGTCTAGAACTAGAAATACCAGTTGACCCAGGCATCCCCTTACTGGGTATATACCCAAAGGATTATAAACCATTCTACGATAAAGACACATGCACACGTATGTTTATTGTGGTACTATTCACAATAGCAAAGACTTGGAACCAACCCAGCTGTCCAACAGTGACAGACTGGATTAAGAAAATGTGGCACATATATACCAAGGAATACTATGCAGCCATAAAAAAAGGATGAGTTTGGCCAGGTGCAGTGGCTATGCCTGTAATTCCAGCACTTTGGGAGGCCAAGGTAAGCAGATCACAAGATCAGGAGATCGAGACTATCCTGGCTACAATGGTGAAACCCTGTATCTACTAAAAATACAAATAATTAGCCAGTCGTGTGGGTGGGTGCCTGTAGTCCCAGCTACTCAGGAGGATGAGGTAGGAGAATAGCATGAACCTCGGAGGCAGAGCCTGCAGTGAGAGGAGATTGTGCCTGTGCACTCCAGCCTGGGTGACAGAACAAAACTCCGTATAAAAAAAAAAAAAAAAAAAAAAAAAGGATGAGTTCATGTCCTTTGCAGGGACATGGATGAAGGTGGAAACCATCATTCTCAGCAAAATATCCGGATTCACCAAGCAGACCTAGTAGACATCTACAGAACTCTCCACCCCAAATCAATAGAATATACATTCTTCTCAGCACCACTTTGCACTTATTCCAAAATTGACCACATAGTTGGAAGTAAAGCACTTCTCAGCAAATGTAAAAGAATAGAAATTATACCGAACTGTCTCTCAGACCACAGTGCGATCAAACTAGAATGCAGGATTAAGAAACTCAATCAAACCCGCTCAGCGACATGGAAACTGAAGAACCTGCTCCTGAATGACTACTGGGTACATAATGAAATGACGGCAGAAATAAAGATGTTCTTTGAAACCACTGAAAACAAAGACACAGCATACCAGAATCTCTGGGACACATTTAAAGAAGTGTGTAGAGGGAAATTTATAGCACTAAATGCCCACAAGAGAAAACAGGAAAGATCTAAATTTGACACCCTAACATTATAATTAAAAGAACTAGAGAAGCAAGAGCAAACACATTCAAAAGCCAGCAGAAGGCAAGAAATAACTAAGATCAGAGCAGAACTAAAGGAGATAGGGATACAAAAACCCTTCAAAAAATCAATGAATCCAGGAGCTGGTTTTTTGAAAAGATCAACAAAATTGATAGACAGCTAGCAAGACTAAAAAAGAAGAAAAGAGAGAAGAATCTAATAGATGCAATAAAAAATGATAAAGGAAATATCACCACTGATACCACAGAAATACAAACTACCATCAGAGAATACTATAAATGCCCCTATGCAAATACACTAGAAAATCTAGAAGAAATGGATAAATTCCTGGACACATAACACCCTCCCAAGACTAAACCAGGAAGAAGTTGAATCCCTGAATAGACCAATAACAAGCTCTGTAATTGAGGCAATAATTAATAGCCTACCAACCAAAAAAAGTCCAGGACCAGACCGATCCACAGCCGAATTCCATCAGAGGTACAAGGAGGAGCTGGTACCATTCCTTCTGAAACTATTCCAATCAATAGAAAAAGAGGGAATCCTTCCTAACTCATTTTATGAGTTCAGCATCATCCTTATACCAAAGCCTGGCAGAGACACAACAAAAAAAGAGAATTTTAGACCAATATCCCTGATAAACATCTATGCAAAATCATCAATAAAATACTGGCAAATTGAATCCAGCAGCACATCAGAAAGCTTATTCACCATGATCAAGTGAGATTTATCCCCATGATGCAAGGCTGGTTCAACATGTGCAAATCAATAAACGTAATCCATCATATAAACAGAACCAAAGACAAAAACCACATGATTATCTCAATAGATGCAGAAAAGGCCTTTGACAAAATTCAACAACTCTTCATGCTAAAAACTCTCAATAAATTGTGTATCAATGGGATGTATCTCAGAATAATAAGAGCTCTTTATGACAAACCCACAGCCAATATCATACTGAATGGGCAAAAGCTGGAAACATTCCCCTTGAAAACTGGCACAAGACAAGGATGCCCTCTCTCACCACTCCTATTTAACATAGTGTTGGAAGTTCTGGCCAGGGCAATTAGGCAGGGGAAAGAAATAAAGGGTATTCAATTAGGAAAAGAGGAAGTCAAATTGTCCCTGTTTGCAGATGACATGATTGTATATTTAGAAAACCCCATTGTCTCAGCCCAAAATCTCGTTAAGCTGATAAGCAACTACAACAAAGTCTCAGCATACAATATCAATGTGCAAAAATCACAAGCATTCCTGTACACCAATAACAAACAAACAGAGAGCCAAATCATGAGTGAACTCCCATTCACAATTGCTTCAAAGAGAATAAAATATGTGGGAATCCAACTTACAAGGGATGTGAAGGACCTCTTCAAGGACAACAACAAACCACTGCTCAACGAAATAAAAGAGGACACAAACAAATGGAAGAACATTGCATGGTCATGGATAGGAAGAATCGATATTGTGAAAATGGCCATACTACCCAGAGTAATTTATAGATTCAATGTCATCCCCATCAAGCTACCAATGACTTCCTTCACAGAATTGGAAAAAACTACTTTAAATTTCATAGGGAACCAAAAAAGAGCCCATATAGCCAAGACAATCCTAAGCCAAAAGAACAAAGCTGGAGGCATCACACTACCTGACTTCAAACTATACGACAAGGCTATAGTAACCAAAACAGCATGGTACTGGTACCAAAACAGAGATATAGACCAATGGAACAGAACAGAGCCCTCAGAAATAATACCACACATCTACAACCATTTGATCTTTGACAAACCTGACAAGAACAAGAAATGGGGAAAGGATTCCCTATTTAATAAATGGTGCTGGGAAAACTGGCTAGCCATAAGTAGAAAGCTGAAACTGTATCACTTCCTTACACCTTATATAAAATTAATTCAAGATGGATTAGAGACTTAAATGTTAGACCAAAAACCATAAAAACCCTAAAATAAAACCTAGGCAATACCATTCAGGACATAGGCATTGGCAAGGAATTCATGTCTAAAACACCAAAAGCAATGGCAACAAAAGCCAGCATTGACAAATGGGATCTAATTAAACTAAATAGCTTCTGCACAGCAAAAGAAACTACCATCAGAGTGAACAGGCAACCTAGAGAATGGGAGAGAATTTTTGCAATCTACCTATCTGACAAAGGGCTAATATCTAGAATCTACAAAGAACTTAAACAAATTTACAAGAAAAAATCAAACAACCTCATCAAAAAGTGGGCAACGGATATGAGCAGACACTTCTCAAAAGAAGACATTTATGCAGCCAACAGACACATGAAAAAATACTCATCATCACTGGCCATCAGAGAAATGCAAATCCAAACCACAATGAGATACCATCTCACACCAGTTAGAATGGCGATCATTAAAAAGGAAACAACAGGTGCTGGAGAGGATGTGGAGAAATAGGAACACGTTAACACTGTTGGTGGGAGTGTTCAACCATTGTGGAAGATAGTGTAGCAATTCCTCAAGGATCTAGAACTGGAAATACCATATGACCTAGCCATCCCATTACTGGGTATATACCCAAAGGATTATAAATCATGCTGCTATAAAGACACATACACACATATGTTTATTGTGGCACAATTCACAATAGCAAAGACTTGGAACCAACTCAAAAGCCCATCAATGATAGGCTGGATTAAGAAAATGTGGCACATATACACCATGGAATACTATGCAACCAAAAAAAGTATGAGTTCACGTCCTTTGTAGAGACATGGAAAGCTGGAAACCATCATTCTCAGCTATTGCAAGGACAGAAAACCAAACACCACATGTTCTCACTCATAGGTGGGAATTGAACAATGAGAACACTTGGACACCGGAAGGGGAACATCACACACTGGGGCCTGTTGTGGGGTGGAGGGAGAGGGGAGTGGGGAGGGATAGCATTAGGAGATATAACTAATGTAAATGATGGGTTAATGGGTGCAGGACACCATCATGGCACACTTATACATTTGTAACAAATCTGCATGTTGTACATATGTACCCTAGAACTTAAAGTATGATAATAATAAAAAAAAAGAAAATGTGGTACATATATACCATGGAATACTATGCAGCCATAAAAAAGGATGAGTTCATGTCCTTTGCAGGGACATAGATGAAGCTGGAAACCATCATTCTCAGCAAACTATCACAAGATCAGAAAACCAAACACCGCATGTTCTCACTCATAAGTGGGAGTTGAACAATGAGAACACGTGGACACAGGGAGAGGAACACCACACACCAGGGCCTGTGGGGGGTGGGATGCTAGGGGAGGGATTAAAAAAAAAAGTGGTATGCAACAGTAAGAAAGACATTTTCCTGATACATATAAAACATGCAAAAACATAGAGAATCTCACAAACATAATTATGAGCAAAAGAAGCTAGACACAAAAGATTACATATTGCTTGAATTAATCTATGAATCCTAACGACAGTCAAAGCTTATTTATGCTAATATAAGAGTGGTAACTCTGGAGGAGTTATTGGCATAGACGGGCATATGGGACAATTCTTAGGTAATAGGAATGTTTTGTATCCTAACCTAGGTAGTGTTTAAGTGTTTATTTAGGAGTACAAATATGTGTATTTGAACTGTACAATTTTCTTACTGTATATCTACTGTGACATATATTAGCATAAACAAGTTTTGCCTGTCAATAAGATTCATAAATTCATTCAAATAATATGTAATGTTTTGTGTCTAGCTTCTTTCTTTTGCTCATATTCATGTTCGTGAGATTCTCTGTCTTTGCATGTTTTACATGTATCAGTAAAATGTTTATTTAGGAGTACAAATATGTGTATTTGAACAGTGCAGTTTTCTTACTGTACTATGTACTTATTATATCCCAATAAAGTAATAAACAACAACAACAACAAAAAGAAAACAAGCTTGTTAATTTATGCAGAACTGTTGTTTTTGTAGGGGGTTAGATTTTTTATTAAATTATTGGCAGCCTCTGATAAGATTGTGAATATACAAAAAAGTTTATGTGTTATGCCATTCTGTATATAAGTTAAAATTAATGCTTATTTTTAAATATCGGACACAAACTATTAATTGACTAACAAAATGTTCTCTTAGACATGAAAGTGTTAAGCCTAGGGTCTGCTTGTTCCTTTAAACATGCAAAAGGCCTGAGTTCCTCAAAGACAATAGTGTGCATTGTTTTCTAAAATGTCCCCTATAAAGCTTTGTTTTAATTTTTTTTTAATTTTTTACTTTTACCCATAAAACTTTCTGGGGAAATTGAAGGTCCTCATCTCCATCCCATTATCTTCCTTCATTTCTCTTCAGCACAAGCAATACCATGGACCACATGTTTAGTTACATTCTTGGAGAATGAAAAAGCCTTAGGTGGAAGCAGATTCTGGCATTTCTGTGCTTTGTAGGTTAATAACTGGTCTGGGACAGGCCAGATGAATTACAGATATTCTAAAACAGTTTAGCCAATGAGTGACCCTCCAAACCATCAGTGAGATTTAATCATATAGTCTCTGAAATCAATTTGATGAAATTATCCCATCATCATCATTACTGTGGTTGGATGAGCAACTACTTCCAGGGCTAGAGGAAGGGTGGGAATAAACAAAAATCTAAGGATAATTGCTTTTTTTAGAAACTCCAAAATAACAGGTGCCATTTAATTGGACTGTATTAGGCATGTCAAGGAGCAGATTCAGAGCTGACATGTTATAGTGTCAAGAATTGTAGTAACAGTTTTCTCTGGCCAATGATACTAGGTTCCCTGTTTAAAAAATTTTTCTTCCTTTTAAGTGGCACCCACAGTAAAACAATATTCTGATCTAATTGTTTATCTATGACTAAGTGAAATTTTGCCAGAATTTTTGAATAATTTCTCCCCTTGAAAATCAATCACTTCCTACTGAAGTTAATGTCTAACCAAATAGATTAGAACACTGTCTATAAGCCAAGAGAAATTAATTTGTTTTTTATTATATGTGGACAAACTAATCTCATTAAAATTAATTGCAAATAGAATATATTAATGAGGGCTATGATTTTTAACTGCTCTGAAAAAGCAAGATTTTAATACTGATCCACTGGTTATGAACTGTGATCACAAATGAGTATATTAATTGCTCTCTGCTTCCGTTTTACTCACATACAAAATAGGGCTAACATGAAGATTGATTTGAAGATTGGTCTATTTTTGCCATCATTTTAAATGTTTCATCTGGTCATCAACAAAATTACCTTATCTTTATTCATTCCCACTCAAAAAAAAAAAAACAACAACAACAACAACAAGCTGTCATGGTAATTAATGGATGTCTTGACTGCCACATCCAATGGTTTCTTCTCAGTCTTCCTTCTCTTGAGATGTCTTCACTATTTCAGTTTAATCTTCTTTTAATCATGAAATTATTTTGCCTTGGTTTCTTTGATAATATTAACTTCTATCTTTTTTTCTGACTCCATGAGAGCTCTTTTCTCTCTTTAAATGCAACCCATGTCAATGCTTCCTGGTCGTTTATTCTGTCTCATTTAACACCCTTGTCTTGGGTAATAGCGCCAGATATTACCTGTTCAGTGGTGACCCAGAAATTTTATCACTTAGGATAATCTCTTCTAGATTAATCCAGATATCCTACAGACATTAAAGTTATCATATATCCCAAATTCCAGATTAGTTTTATCCCTTTATATCACAAAGTGCCCTAAACTGAAAGCTTTCCATTGTTTTCTAATTGGCACAACAACTACCATCACCATCAACATCACTGTCAGAAATGCAATGTCTACCTATTATTGAACGTTCACTGAAATCCAGGGATCATTAAATGATTTGGGAACATTATCTTATTTAATCATCCCAAAACTACATGTAACAATATAAGATAATGAGGGTAAGTGAGGTTAAACCAATTGCCTATAGTGTTATTGTTATCAGGTGGCAAAGCTGAAATTGTATCATCATTTCATTTGACAGCCAAGGCTAAGATTTTAACTGCTACTCTCTGTTACCTCTCTCACTGTAATTCATCGTTTTCAGTCACTTCCTAAGGACAGCTATTTATGTCTCAAATGTACCTCAAACTTGTCTCATCTCGTTGTTATCCTCCTACTTCAGGTTTTTATTTCTCACTTCTAAACAAACCAATTTAAGACTAATTTTACTTCAACTCATATATAAATTAAAAATTCCTTGCTTTTCAGGAAGGCAACATTTTTTTTTTAATCTTTATTTTTATTCTCTTAAGATATTCCTTAGTTTCAAGGGTACATATGCATGTTTATTATTTAGGTAAACTGTGTGTTGTCGAGGTTTGGCTACAGAATATTTTGTCATTCACATAATAAGCATAGTACCCAATAGGTAGTTTTTTTATCTCAGCCTCCTTTCACCTTCCCACTTTGAATTGGCTCTGATGTCTATTCTTCCCTTCTTTGTGTCTATCTCTACTCAATGTTTAGCTCCCACTTGATTTTCTATTTCTGCATTAGTTCACTTAGGATAATGTCCTCCAGCTCCATCCATGTTGGTTTTCTTCCAGAGTTTTCATAGTCTTAAGTTTTACATTTAAGTCTTTTTTTTTTTTTGAAATGGGGGGTCACGCTTTGTCACCCAGGCTGAAGTGCAGTGGCACGATCTCAGCTCACTGCAACCTCTGCCTCCCAGGTTCCAGCAATTCTCCTTCCTCAGCCTCCTGAGTAGCTGGGATGACAGGCATGCCCCACCATGCCAGGCTAATTTTTGTACTTTCAGTAGAGACAAGGTTTCACTATGTTGGCCAGGCTGGTCTTGAACTCCTGACCTCAGGAAATCCACCCATCTTGGCCTCCCAATGTGATGGGATTACAGGCATGAGTGACCACATCCAGCCTACATTTAAGTCTTTAATCCATCTTGAGTTGATTTGTATATGGTTTAAGGAATGGATTCAGTTTCAGTCTTCTGCATATGGTTAGACAGTTATCTCAGTGTCATTTATTGAATAGGGAGTCCTTTCTCCATTGCTTGTTGTTGTCGAATTTGTTAAAGAACAGATGGTTGTAAGTGTATGGCTGTATTTCTGGGCTCTCTATTCTATTCCATTGGTCTATGTGTTTGTTATTGTACAGTATCATACCATTTTGGTTACTGTAGTCTTGTATTATAGTTTAATGTTGGGTTATATGATGCTTCCAGCATTGTTCATTTTGCTTATAATTGCCTTGACTCTTCAGGCTCTTTGTGGTTCCATAGAATTTTAGAATAATTTTTTCTAATTCTGTGGAAAATGTCATTGGTAGTTTGATAGGAATAGCATTGAATCTGTAAATTGCTTTGGAAAGCATGGTCATTTTAACGATATTGATTCTTCTCATTCCTGAGCATGGAATGTTTTTCCATCTGTTTGTGTTTTCTCTGATTCCCTTCAGCAGTATTTTGTAATTCTTGTTGTAGAGATCTTCTTTCATGTTAACGTTGAAAAGTCTGATGCGTATGTGTCTTAAAGATGCTCATGTTATCTTGCAGGGACTCTCTGCATTTTCTGAATTTAAATGTTGGCCTTTGTAGCAAGGTCAGGGAACTTTTCATGAACAGTATCCTCAAATATATTTTCCAAGTTTCTTGCTCTCTCTCTCTCTCTCTCTCACTCACTTATTAATTGGAGCTAAATAATGTGTACATGTGGACACCAGAGAGTGGGATAATATACCTTAGAGACTCAGAAACATGGGAGGTTGATTAGGGATAAGAAATTATCTAATGAGTTCAATGTTACACTAAAAGCTCAGACATCAAAACTATGTCATATATCCATGTAACAAAAGTGTGGTTGTAGCTTCTATTGGCAGGGATGCCAATGAGTTTTAGATTTGGTCTCTTTATATAATCTCATTTTTCTTGGAGGTTTTATTCATTCTTTTTTTTCTTTGTTTTTGTCTGACTGAAATAATTTGAAGAAATGGTCTTCAAGCTCTGAAATTCTTTCCTCAGTTTGTTCTATTCAGCTGTTAATACTTAGAATTGTATTATGAAATTATTTTGGTGAGTTTCCCAACTTTATCCAATCAGTTTGGTTTTTTTTCTTGAAATGGTTATTTCATCTTTCAACTCCTCTATATTTTTTACTGGATTCCTTAGATTCCCTGCATTAGGTTTTGACTTTCTGCTGAATCATGATGATCTTCATTTCTATCAGGATTCTGAATTTTATGTCTGTCATTTCAGCCATTTCAGTTAAGGACTATTGCTGGAGAACTAGTGTGGCCATTTGGGGGTAAAAAGATGCTCTGGCTCTTTGAGTTTCCAGAGTGCTTGCACTGGTTCTTTCTCATCTGTATGGGCTGATGTTCCTTTAAACTTTGAAGTTGTTATCCTTTTGATGGGTTTTTTACTTTTATATTAAAAATATGAATGCTTCACAAATTTGCATGTCATCCTTGCACAGGGACCATGCTGATCTTGTCTTCTTGTCTGTGTCATTCCAATTTTAGTATAGGTGTTGCTGAAGTGAGTGCAAACATTTTTTAAATTTTAGTTTTACTTTATGTTTGTGATACATGTGGCTCATTATATTAAGAGAAATAAGAGGCAATAATACAATTTGTCAAAAATGGAAAATAGACTCAGTCATGGTTTGCTATTATCATGTCAATGTTAAAAATGTGGCATGCACCTTTTATTAAATTAATTTGATTCTTAGATTAGTAAAACAGGTAAAATATTTAAATCTAATTGGTATGCAAGCATTTGTACTTCTAATGAAGAAAAATGTACTGAATATAATCCAGGGTAAACCATCTTTTCATATTACTCCATTACAATTTTATATTATTTTATTGTAATAGATTTAGAAGCCACAGCCACAGTTTTGTTACATGGATATATGACATAGTGTGATGTCTGAGCTTTTAGTGTAACATTGAACTCATTAGATAATTTCTTATCCCTAATCAACCTCCCATGTTTCTGAGTCTCTAATGTGTATTATCCCACTCTCTGGTGTCCACATGTACACATTATTTAGCTCCGATTTATAAGTAGAATATCTGGTGTTTGACTTTCTGTTTCTAAGTTATCTGACTAAAGATAATGGCCTTCAGTTCCATTCATGTTGCTGCAGAAGACATGATTTCATATTTTTATGACTGAGTAGTATTCCATGGGGTGCGTGTCTGTGTGTGTGTGTGTGTGTGTGCATGTGTGTGTTTGTGTGTCTATTACATTTTCTTCTTTTAGTCATTCATTGATGGATACTTAGGAGGATTCCATATCTTTGCTATTTTTAATAGTGCTGCAATAAATATATGAGGGCAGATATCTTTTGGATATAATGATTTCTTTTCCTTTGGGTATATATCCAGCAGTGGGATTGCTGGAATGAATGGTAGTTCTGTTTTTAGTTCTTTGAGAAATTTCCATACTGTTTTTAATAAAGATTATATTAATGTACATTCCCGGCAATGGTGTATGTTCTGCTTTCTTTACATCTTAGCCATTTTTTTTTTACACTTTATTAATAGCCATTCTCAGTAATATAAAATGGTACTTCTTTGTGGTTTTAAGCTATATTTCTCTGATGATAAGTGATGTGGAACATTTTTTCCATGTACTTGTTGGCTTCTTATGTATCTTCCTTTGGTAATTCACTGTTCATGTCCTTTGCCCAACTTTTAAGGGGTTATTGGTTTTTTCCTGTTGAGAAGTTCAAGTTCCTTGAAGATTCTGGATATTAGTCTTTTGCTGGAAGTGTAGTTTGTAAATATTTTCTCCTATGCTGTAGGCTCTCTGTTGACTCTGTTGATTATTTCTTTCACTGTGAAGTAGCTTTTTAGTTTAAAAATCCCATTTGTTTATTTTTGTTTTTGTTATATTTGCTTTTGAGATCTTGGTTATGAATTCTTTGCCTGGGCCAATGCCCAAAAGAGTTTTTCTTACGTTTTCTTCTAGAATTTTTATAGTTTCAGGCCTTATGTTTAAATCTTTACTCCATTTTGAGTTAATTTTTGTATATGGTGAGTGATATGGGTCCAGGTTCATTTCTCTGCATGGTGCTGTCAAATTTTCCCAGCACCATTTATTGTATAGGGTATCCTTTCCTCAGTGTATGTTTTTGTTGACTTTGTCAAAGATCAGTTGGCTGTAGACATGTGGCTTTTTTCTTAGTAATTTTTTATACTAAAGACGTTGACTAAATCACATGCAAAAAAAATTAGTTTATAGAATGAGTCACATGCAGTTCATATGTAACAGATCTTTTCCATTCAAAGTAATGCTTTTTAAAACTATCTGATAAATCAAGTTCATGATAACTAGTATTTGTTGAGGGCTGAAATAGTATCAAACATTGTTCTAAGCACTTTACATGAATCAAACTATTTAACTGTCATACCCACCCCAATTTGCCAAAGAGAAATTAAGGCACACAGTGGTGAAGTGATTTGCTCACAAAACCAACATTTAACACCTGGCAGTCTAGCTCCAAAGCCAAAGTCTTAAATTATCTAGTCCATAAACACATTTTTATTAGAAACAATCAAGAAGCATCTAACATATCCTTAATAATTACTATTGCACATTGTTTTTGTATTTATCATTATAGTTGATATGGTTTAAAAGACAGGGTGGGTAGTGTGCAATTTGAGCAATCATATAACTGGATCTTATGCTAAAAGAACACATTAGTAATAGAGACCTCTTACATTACAAATTTAATGACAAAGAAAAAAATGTGTGCTGATTTAAATGTAGGTGGAATTCACATACCAGAGCCTCTATCAAGAAGTGATGTTAACACTATTTCAGCAAAACAGTGGCGAACAGACCAACAAACAAATTTATTTAAACGTGATACTTTCCATTATTGTAATCACTGCATCACAAGATGATTTCCCCCAAATCATGCTGCTATAAAGACACATGCACATGTATGTTTATTGCAGCACTATTCACAATAGCAAAGACTTGGAACCAACCTAAATGTCCATCAATGATAGACTGGATTCAGAAAATGTGGCATGTATACACTATGGAATGCTATGCAGCCATAAAAAAGGATGAGTTCATGTCCTTTGTAGGGACATGGATGAAGCTGGAAACCATCATTCTCAGCAAACTATCACAAAGACAGAAAACCAAGCACTGCATGTTCTCACTCATAGGTGAGAACTGAACAATGAGAACATTTGGACACAGGAAGGGGAACATCATACACTGGGGCCTGTCTGGGGTGGGGGGAGGGGGGAGGGATAACTTTAGGAGAAATACTTAATGTAAATGACAAGTTAATTGGTGCAGCACATCAACATGGCACATGTATACATATGTAACAAACCTGCACGTTGTGCACATGCACTCTAGAACTTAAAGTATAATTAAAAAAATACAATGCAAATCCAATGAATAATGGAATTTGCATTACAATTTTGGCATACATTCATCTTGTTGGAATGAATGATTTTTCTATTTTTCGAAATGTGTACAGTCATGTGTCACTTAACAACCAAGATCTGTTCTGAGAAATGTGTCATTAGGCAATTTTGTTATGTGAATGACGTAGAATGTACTTACACAAACCTAGATGGTATAGCCTACTACACACCTAGGCTAAATGTTGTAGCCTATTGCCCTTAGGCTACAAACCTCTTCAGCATACTGCTATACTGAATACTGTAGGAAATTGTAACAAGGTGATAAACATTTGTATATCTAAACATATAAAAGGCGTGCTAAAAATACAGTATTAAAAGAAAAGAAGAAAAGAAAGTGTTAATTTTTCCCCAGGGGAAAACCGTTCATGAGATATTACCTGGGAAAACGGGTTAAAACTGTAAGTAAGGTGAACTGGTATACCCGCCCTCCACAAATGGTTTCAACCTCCTAGTCCCTTAACCAATTTTGTTGTTAAGTGTAGCGTAGTAATAGTCAGTGCAGATGGTTTTTTCAAGGAAAATGGGCAAAGTAACTGGAAATTCAGACAAATTAATACAGCTTGACCTAATTTATTGCATTTTAATTAGTTTGGTACAGTGTTTCTTGTTTCTTTTTCATTTTTCAAAGTTTATTTTTTTCTACCTTATAAGGAATGTTTTGTTAGAGACCTACTTATTTTTCCTTGTTTAAATTTGTGGAGCATACTTAGAATTCCTCTTGTAGTTCTAGTTCTTAATCTTAAAGAGAAAAAGATAGTCCAGAAGCTAGAAGGTCTATACACATTATGTGATTCCTTGAGTGCCTTCTTTATTCCTCACTTTAATAAAATCTAAGTTGTTTTGCATGATCTCATTTGCATTCTGCAGTCTTATTAACATTCATCATAATCACCAAGAGAAATCACCAAGATAAATCATCCCTTATTTCTTAGGTGCTTCATCAGTTTCTTGCTCCATCTCACAGAGCTTTCACAGAACAAGAAAGCTTGTAAAAAGATTATTTTTCTTCTGTGAAATCTCATTCTATCTGAAATATTATGAGCCTATTTTTTTTTTTTTTAAGTTTTTGGGTTTCAAAGAAATGAAGAAATGTCTTTTCCTCTTATTATGGGTAGTCTCATGACATATCATTCTTAGATGATCTGAATAATCTTAAAGTAAAGGGGGAATTTTGGATATAAAATATTAGCTGAAAAATTAAAAAGTGATTGTTGAAAGATGAAGCACAATTAATAGCACTTTTCTAAGAGAATGTACTGATTTGATCCTCCTTGCAGAACTGAGATACTGTCTTGATTCAGTCGATAGTTTTGCAAATGAAGATTTTTTTACATAACTTCTCAAAGTTCCCAACAAGAACGTGGGAATGGTATTGAGCACAATTGAATAAACTTTTCTTTTTAAAAATGTTATATTAGTCTCAAGAAAGAACTTATATTTGGAGGTTAGATGAAGTTTAAAATGGAAAAAAGTTCAATTAGAATATTGTCTTTATAAAATTCCGTTAGCATACATATCTCAAGATTCAGAGCTCAAAATCTGAGCATACACTTTAAGGAGTATTAAAATAAACTTAGTGTGAGTTTATACAGCCTAATAATGAGAAACTATTGCTAAAAAGGAGGATGTCATTGAAGGGGTTATGTACTATAGCAAACATTTCTAAAATGAAAACAATCTTAAAATTCATATCCTCAGAGCAGTGGCATCAACTGTTACAAATATTGTAATAGCAACATATGCAATGCAATGTAATACATTATCTGCTTGTGATATTTCCTCAGTGGCTTTATGAAAGAACCACTTTAAAATGGCATTGTTTTGATTCTCATCTAAGTGGCTGTGGGTTCTAACCTAATTTTTTACCCAATTGACTCTATAGGAATATGGAGACAGTTCAAATTCAGAACTCTGAACATGGAGTGCTGATGAGAGCCAGTAAATCAAAACAGTGCTTAGGCAAAACTGTACACAGAAAACACAGCAAACAATTTCATGTTTTCATTATTTTCATTGTTTTAAATTTTAAGCAAGATAAGAGAGAGATAAATGGACTAAGTGAAAATCAAGAGATTACAAGGAATTGCAAATAAAATTACCCAGCATTATCTCATAATGTTATCTCATTACTGGGTATATACCCACAGGAAAATAAATCATTTTACCAAAAAGACACCTGCTCTTGCACGTTTATTGCAGCACTCTTCACAATAGAAAAGATATGGGATCCACCTAGGTGTCCATCAGTGGTGGATTGGATAAAGAAAATGTGGTCACCGTGGGACACTACCCAGCCATAAAAACGGAAATCGTGTCCTTTTCAGCAACATGGATGCAGCTGGAGCCCATTAGCCTAAGTGAATTAACACAGAAACAGAACATCAAATACTGCATATTCCAACTTATAAGTGGGAGCTAAATGTTGGGTACACATGAACACAAAGATAGGAACAATAGACATGGGGACTTCAAAAACGGGGAGGAAGGGAGGAGAGAAAGGGCTGAAAAACTACCTACTGGGTGTACCTATTGCGTGTTGAAAAGACATCTATTTGGGTGATAAGCTCAACTGAAGTCCAAATCTCAGCATCACGTAATGTATCCATGTAACAAACCTGCACATGTACCCCCAAATCTAAAATTAAAAATAATAATGTTAAAAATAAAGATGCAAAACCAAAATAAAAGTTTTAAAAATTCCAAAAAATTAAGCTTGTATAAATCAACTTAAAGGAATCATTGCTAAATTTTTATAATACTTATTTCCAGTCTGCTAGTCTTCTTCTATTTCTTTTAAAAAAAATCTTAATCTTAGTAAAACACACATAGATTATTTAGCATTTTTATGCATTGTTTACTGACAATGATGACATACTTTTTCTAGAGTGGATCTATAATACTGTAATTATCTATAACATATCATTAAGTCACAGAACCATTTTTAGAAAAGTTGCATCTTCAGTGTTTGATAAGTGCATCAAATAATCTTAGTTAACATTCGGTTCTCTACATATACAGTGAGGATGCACATTCATATCACTCAAAGGCAGTATCCTTCTTTATCTGCACTAGACAACTGTAGATCACCTATGTGAGCGTTTTTCACCTGTGCTGATTCTTAGTGTCATTATTGTTTTATATGTGGTTCAAGATGTGGGAAAGGCAAATCACTAGAACTGTGTATAAGGCGAAGTTAATGTATTCAGGAGCAAGGCAGGAAGTTCAAGGTCAGAGAAATCCTGATATCAAAGGACTTTGTTTCTGAATCCAGATCTGTTATGTCACTAGAGTGTCAATAAAATTTGGAAATATCAAAATATATTTGCAGGTATGACATATTGCAGAATGAATCATACAAGTAAGCAAAAATAAGTAAATGAGACAAAAGATAGAGGTTTTCATTAGCTTTCACATTTTGTAATTCTCAAGTCCAAATAGAAAGATATTACAGTCAGTTTTGCCTTAATTCCTATTTTGAAAACAAATTTGTTCCAATGTGACTAATATATTAGGGAACCATTTGAGCATAACTTGAATTTCATGTTTACTTATGCTTGATTTTATCTGCAAGAAATACTCTGAACCAAAAAACCGTACCTGGATGAATCCAAGGGATAGAAACACATAAGAAACATACATGTACTAACCTCAAACACCTACCAGATACCTCAGTTCATCATGCATATTTTGAGCCACGCCCATCCATATCTGGTGCTGGAAATTTCCATCTGATTTCCTGATTTCAGATAACCCTCCTCCATCACAAAACTCCATAACCCGTAATCCCTCAGATACCCACTTCCAATCTTTCACCAAGTAAAATGTTATATTTACTATAGTAGTTATGTATTTTTAAACAATCAAATATGTAAAATTATGCTAAAGTTTTTATTACTTTCTTTTCTTATTTTTTATATATCACAAAGTTGTTTGGTGTTATGCTCCGAAGCCCATTTTTCATTATTCTCTCTAAAATTTTATTATTGATTTTGCCTAGAGCAGAAATTTTTAGGAGTTGATGTCAGGTTGCAGCAGAACTGTTTGGATTTTATGCTGAAGATCTCAATTAATGTATAAAATCTTGTTTTCTTAGTTGTTAAATGTAAATAGATATTAAAAATAAATTTTAAACTACATAAAATTGGGATGGGTTAATTATAAAAACTTTCACTTGTTAAATTTAGAAACATATTAAAATAAATTTTAGACAAACAATTGGAAAAAATCTCACTAGATAACTCATCTCAATTTTATTTTGTAAATGCTTAGGAAAAAATGTGAAAAATTATTGCTTTTAGAGTAAACTATTATGAAGACACATTAAAGTCTAGAATAATGATGGCTATGCTACTATCATGAACTGTACCATAATATCTGAGTCCTATATATAATTTACTTAATACGAATTTTTAAACTTAAGAAAAAGAAATTAACATGAATAAATAGGGACAAATGCCATGTCATTTTATTCTGTTGGTGAAACTTTTGTAGAGTGACAGAAAATGTTGAATGAGAAAAGAGAATGCAAGGTAAATTGAACCTGCAAGCTTCCAGCAACTTCCAAAATTAGCTGATTTAAACTGAATTAATGCTGATGTCTCTAAAATATGTTTTGCAAAATTTTAGAAATGGTAGCATTTTTATTATTCATCAAGAAACTGGTTAATGGTGATCAAGTTTAAACTTATTAAGTCCTAAAGCATGTATTAGCACTTCATCAACATTTTCTTTATGCAAGGGCTGAAGGTTTGATAGGCAACTTTTATTAGAAAGCTCAGATGCCACAATGTACATTAATTATCATTTTTGTTTTTTCTACTTTTAAAAGTTTTTCTACTTTTAAAGGTACCTTGCTTACTGATGTTAAATTGCTTAAAAATAGATCGTGGATATTATTGTCAGCATTAAGTGTTAAATATCGAAAGATATTATTGATACCCTACATCCAACGACCACCAGGAACAAATCCATAGTGAAATAGATTTGGGCTTATTGACTCATTTCAATGAGAGAGACAACATACAATGGGGAATAATGTGTTATCTCAGCAATAGGGTGTTAGGAGGGGTGTGGTACAGAATTTGAACTTGTGTTAATGATTTGTATAACAATTCAAACAATAGTGGTTTTTCTCAGGATTGCATCATATTAAAAGTGGAGGCAGTTCCACCATTGAACCCCTATATTTTTTATCTAGAAGGCAGGATGAATGAACAGGAACTAAACACTAATTAGCAAAGACACAAAAGTTTTTCACACTAGCCGAGAGAGGCATGTTTAATCAGTTTTGTGGTTGGTGCATTGCAATCCTGTCTGGTGCGGGTATTCTGTGAAACTGTTTATAATCTACAGGCAAACTCTGTGGTCCAGCTGTTAGTGCCAGACCAGCTCCCATCTAATAGCTTTCATCTCCCACATGCCATATTTATTAATTTTTGCTTTATATACTTTGTACATAATGTTATTTTCTTGCCTATTTTTAGGTTTCAGCAGATTTTTCCTTTTATTATTATTTAGGGTTTATCTTGAAATAAATATTTTGTATAATATAATACCTGATATGAATATCATATATAGTTTTTTGTGGCTTAGTGTTTTCTAGGTATAATAGTTGCTATGATTGTTTTCCATTCCTTTATTTTCGACATGTATATTTTTTCCCTGAAACATGACTTCCGTAAGCTTCATATAACTGGATTCCAATTTCTCTCTCGCATCCTCTCTCGATCTCTTTTGCTCAGTAAATTAGCTTACTCCAGTAACCTTTACTGTGATTAATGATCTATTTGTATTTTTTCTGCCATCTATTTGTATTTTTAATTACCATGATAGTATTAGTTATCCACTGGCTGTACAGCAAATTATGAAAAATTTAACAGCTTAAAATAATACATATTTATTATCTTTTGCTATGATATAAATGTTTATATCCCCCCAAATTCAGATGTTACAATATTAACCCCTAAGCTGGTAATATTAAGAGGTGGGGTCTTTGGGAGGTTATTAGTTCATGATAGTAGAACCTTCAAGAATGGAATTAGTACCCTTATAAAAGAGACCTCAGAGAACTAGCTAACCCCTCCAACCGTGTATGGACATGGTACATGGTACATGGTATGAAGGCAGTGTCTGTGAGGAAGCAGTTCCTCCTCCTGAGACACGAAATCTGCTGCTGCCTTGATCTGGGACTTCCTAGTTCCAGAACTATGAAAAATAAATTTATGTTTTTTAATAAGCTACTTAGTTTATGGCAGTTTTCATAGCAGCCTGAATTAACTAAGATATATTACAGTCTGTAGGTCATAAATCCAGGTGTATCTTAGTTAAATAAATCTTCTGCTTCAAAAGAATGAATCTAAGTGGTGGCTGCAGCTGTCTGAATACTTGACTGGGGAACACTTCACTTCCAAGATCACTCATCTGGTTTTTGGTAGTTCCTTAATGGTAGTTAGAGTGGGGGGCTTCACTACTTATCTGTCTGTTGGTAAGAAGCCCTCCTTCAGTTTCTTGCTATGTGGACTTCTTCATACGGCAGCTCACAACACGTCTTGCTTCATCAGAGTAAGCATGAAAGAAGAGCCACAGAGAGAGACAGACAGACTGAGACAGAGACAGAGACTGGAGAGAGGGAACATGCAAGCCAGTTGGAAACCACCATCTTTTATTACCTAATCTTGAATGAAACATCCCATCACTTTGCATGTTAGTAGCAAACCACCGAGTGTCAGATAGCTGGCAAATCAATAACAAGATCTTCAGCTGAGTTGAATCTGCCTGATAGCGTTTAAAATTGTATGTTTAATTGTTACTATGGCTTGAATGTTTGTGTTTCCCCAAATTTTTATCCTGAAACCTTAATCCTCAATGTGGTGGTATCTGGAGATGGGGCCATTGGAAGGCAATTAGGTCATGAGAGTTGAGCTCTCATGATGGGATTAGTGCCCTCATAAAGAAAAGTCACAAGAGAATTCACTTCCCTCCAATCTCTTCCATGTGAGGACAACAAGGCTTCCATCTGTAAACTAGGAAGAGGGCCTTCACTAGGAATATAGTCAGTATTCACCTTGATCTTGAAAGCCTTGAACTTCCCAGCCTCCAGAACTGTGAAAAATAAACATTTGTGGTTTATACCACTAAGTCTATGATATTTTTGTTAAAGCAGCCTGAACTGAATAAGGCAGTTTTAAATAAGATATTTTGAACGATTGTTATTTAAAATATACTTTTAAAAATTGATGTATTATGTTATAATTAAAACAATAAATATTTATTCAGAGTGAAAAAGAGACTTAAATATTGATTCGTGATTCAAATATTAAGATTTATTTTAACTAAAAGAATGTTTGATAGTCCAAGAGATTATTTTAAAATATCAGGTTTATTTTTCCAGATTACTGTGACAACTTGAACATTATTAATCATAGTAGTTGACATTGACATTATATGAAATTTGATTAATAAGAATAAGCTAGCATTGTCTGACTCATAGTTCACCAAGAAGATATGCTTGAAAAATGTGGGCACTGCTGAAATAATTTCTTTTGTTGGTAGAAATATCAATCGCAAAATAAGAGTGGCAAGCCATCATCTTTATCATTTGTCTTGGATAAACAACTCTTTCTTATTCATATTATTTATTGAAAGCCTTTCAAATTGTTTAACTAATCAAATCATTGCTAGAAACATGTGCATTATTTTTAGCTGATTTTCATTTTATCTGGACTTCCTTTAACTGAATGCCTTTAGAATGAATGAGACAATTGTTCATATAATTATGAAAAAAAATTTTACTTTCCATGGTACTTTCTGTTTATAAGTCTTCTTTTATTTTTGAAATATGAAGTCAGATGTTGTCTTAATTGATTCTTTCAATAATCTTTTGAAGTGGATGAGGTAGCTATTATATTTAAACCTCAGTCCTTCCTGTGAAATTAAATTAAAATGAAGTCATTCTTTCTGAAGAAAAATAATTCACATTCCACCGTGTATAACATTTTAAAGTTTTCTATCTTGCAGTTAAGATGATTCATTTTAAACTAGTAACCTTTATTGTTCAATCATCCCTGGAGAATTAAGAGCATTAATACACAATATCATCCCTCTGCAAAGCTCCTATTTGTATCTAGACTTTTTGGCGTTGATGATTGCCAGTGTTTCTTTCACATTCTCTAACGACATACACTTGTGAAGGAAAATAAATCTTGGGACCCCAGACTTATTAAGCCAAAGGGAAAAGTCAAGCTGGGAACTGGGTCACGCAAACCAGTCGCTCCCTTTTCGTTCCTAAATAAGATGGTTACAAGATGAAAAGCTACACACCTTCCTCATATTTTGCCAAGGAAATTCTTAGTGAGCTCTAAGATATTTACCCTAAAGTATTTCTGTTAAAATTCACCATGGCAATGTAAATGCCATGGATAGCTTATCCTTACAGATGCAGTCACCCCTCTGCCCACCTGGCACAAATGTATATCTGATTGTTCCCCTGCCCCATTTATCTTTGTTGGATTACATAAAAACAAAGATTCCTTGCATTTTCCCCTATTTGTCTATGCTACCTTATGTAAAAATGCAGATTCACTGAGCCAGACAAAAGCATGAATATGTTCCTTCTAGCCCCCTCTTACATGAAAATTGTGTACTTCTCCATATCTAACCCTTTATATAGACTGCTGTGCCTATAAAACTTCAGGGCATTTGAATGAGAATAGCTACCATAACGAGTGCCATGTGGCTTATGGAGGAGTAAGCAATGAGTGACTTTAGATTGGTTTGGCATAGACAAATGGAGCCTGCCATGATTATTCCCCACAGGGATAGTATGAGGAAAGGGTAGGCTGTGTATTCTGTCGTGGAATTAAGGATTAGCGTGAACCATATCGTTCCATAGCCTCCTAATTTTAGGAGTACTGCTGTAAGTACTATTAAGCTGGCAATGGGGGCTTCTACGTGGGCTTCAAGGAGTCACAGGTGGAGTCCAGAGAGAGGCATTTTTACCAAAAATGCCATGATGTATGCTAGTTATAGAAGTTTACTGGATCTGGAGGTTGCCAATTCTTGGGAAGTGTATGTTGTTATTAATATGTTTAGTAAGCTGAACGCATTTTGAGTATAGATAAGTGCTGCGAGCAAAGGTAAGGATACTACCGGTGTATAAAATAAGAAATATAAGTCTGAGTTAAGGCTTTCTGTTTGATCACCTCAACGAGTAATAATAATTATGGTGGGGACTAGCATGGCTTCAAAGAGAATATAAAATATGATTAGTTCTGTGGCTGTGAATGTTATAATTAAAAGGTATAAAGCTTTTTTTTTGCAGGAATGATTCTTTGGATAGATGATATTGGCTTGCTAAAAGTATAAGGAGCAGTAACCAGTATTAGAATTCAGTAACCAGAATTAGAAGGGGTGATGACAGTGGATCAGGAAAGAAAGTTAATGAGAAGTTGGATGAATCATCATTAACCTGGTTGAAGAAAAGCAGACCGATGAGACTGATGAGTCAACTGCGGGAGGCTGTATTAATTCAGACCATAGAGTTCTTAGAGCATCATGTTATTGGGAGTAGTATAATTGTTGGGATAATAATTTGTAGCATTGGAGTAAATTCAGGCTTTGTGCATAATCTAGACCATAGTTACTGGAGGCCATAACCAGTAAGCCTAAACTTACAGTGGCTTCACAGGCTGCAAAAACTAAAAGGATAATAGATATTATGGATGCTAGTGTGAAATGTATGTTTAAAGTTATGAGAGTACTTATGATAAATATTAATAGTTTTATGCCTTCTAGGCATAGTAGGGATGATATCAGGTGGGATCAATAGCTTATTACCCCTATTAAAGACATAATTAAAGGTAATGTAATGTTAATATAAATAGAGGGCATTTGGTAATTACAATCTACCATAATTTAATTAGTCGAAATCATTTATTTTGACTTAAACTTAATTAGTTTAACTAATTAAATTAATTAGTTAACTTATTAATTAACAACTCAGTTCATTCTAATCCTTTTTGGGTTCATTCATAGGCTAAGCCTGAGATTAAAATGATAACTAATATGAGGGCTGCCCTAATTATTAATTTTAGGTTGGCTGTCTGAAAAACTCATGGTAGGTGTAGTAGTAGGGCAATTTCTAGATCATAGATGAGAAATGTGTGGCTATTAGGAAAAACTTCATAGAAAAGGGGAGGAAGGTAGAGCCTATTGGGTGAAACTCACATTCATAGGGACTGGGTTTTGTTGCTAGGGCTAATGTTAGATTAATTACTCTTTTTCACACAATACAATTGATTTCCAATCAATTAGATTGTGTTATTTTATACTAACAGAGTAAGATCCTCATCAATAGATAGAAACATATAGGAATAGACATACTACATCTACAAAGTGTCAGTACCAGGCAGTGGCTTCAAATCCAAAATGGTGGTTGGATGTAAGGTGAAATTTTAGTTGGTGGAATAGGCAGACAGTAAGAAATGTCGATCCAATAATAACATGAAGAATGTTGAGATGTAAACCCCGCTGGAGATAGTGAAAGGGACTTCGAAATACTCTGAGGCTTGTAGAAATGTAAAGTAAACACCTAGGGCAATTGTGATGGACAGTACCTGAAGTATGTGTCTTTAGTTACCTTCTATTAAGTTATGGTGAGCCCAAGTAATTGAAACTCTGGATGGAAGTAAAACAGATGTATTAAGGAGAGGGACTTCTAGAGAGTTAAGAGGGTAAATGCCTGTTAGAGGCCAGTATCTTCCTAATTCTGGAGTCGGGGCTAGGCTAGAATGGTAGAATGCTCAAAAGAAGTTGGTGAAAAAGAACACCTCTGAAATAATGAATAAGATTATTCTGTATCAAAGGTCTTTTTGGACGATTGATGTATGGTGGCCTTGGAATGTGCCTTCTTGGATAACATCACATCATCATTGATGTGTTGTTAATGTATTGGTTAATAGGCCTAGAGTTAGTTAGGAGGGGAGTAGAGTTAAAATGAAATCATATGGCCTGGCCGGATGTTATCAGCAGTGCTGCAAGGGCTCCCGTTAGTGGTCAGGGGCTAGGGTTAACTATGTGGTAAGCATGAGTTTGGTGGATCATTATGTGTTGTCGTGTAGGCAGAAGCTTACTAGGAGTGCAAAGACATAGGTTAGAATAAGGGCTATAGCAAAATCAAGGATGGTTAGTAAAACTAGAATAATAAATGTAATTGAAGCTGTGGGTAAACTAATAGTTGGTAATACTAGTGTAGCTTCTCCAGTTAAGTGCATTAGTAAGGTGGCCGGCTGTAATGTTGGCTGTTAATCATACAGCTAGTGCTATTGGTTAATGAATAGGCTAATAGTATCAATGATTACTAATATGGGGATAAGTGGGATAGGTGTGCCTTGTGGTAGGAAGTGGGTTAAGAAAGCTTTTGTCTTAAAGTGGATGCTGGTGATCACTGCTCCAGCTCACAAAGGAATTGCTGTTCCTAAGTTTATTGATAATTAAGTAGTTGGTGTAAATGAATGAGGTAGAAGTCCAAGAAGATTAGTTGAACAAATAAAGAGAATCAGGGAAATTAAGATTAGTTGAACCAATAAAGAGAATCAGGGAAATTAACATAAGGGATCAGGTTCGTCTCTTGATATTATGCATTGTTATTATTTGTTTAAATACAAATTGGATTAGTCACTGTTGAATAGAAGTCAGTGGGTTGTTGTCTAATGGCTAAGGGTGGGAAGTAGCATAGTGGGAAATAAAATAATTAAGGTTGAGATAGGTAGACCTAATATTTTTTGGGATAATGAAAGAGGCAAATACATTTTCATTTATTTTAATTCTGAAGGGGTTGAGTGTTTTTGAGTCTTAATTGCTTTTGGTGTGGGATTCATAGGGTAAATAAAACTTAAGGCTTTTAATTGAAGAATGATGAATAGAATTATGATTATGGATAAAATAGTAATGAGTCACATGGATGTGTCTAGTTGGGGCATTTTACTGCAGGGGAGTTTGGAAACCTCAATCTTTAACATAAAAGGTTAATGCTAATTAGCCTTACGGTGACATTGGAGTATGGATATAGATCAGGTTTCAAAGCATTTTAGGGGGACTAATTCTGGAACGAGGGGAAAAAGCTGTGGTTGAATCCACAGATTTCTGAGCATTGGCCTTAGTAAAGGCCTGGCCGTGTGGCGGTCAAGGTTGTTTGGTTTAAGCACTTGGGGATTGCATCTGTTTTGAGGCCCAGTGATGGGATGGCTCATGAGTATAGAACATCTTCTGATGAGACTGATACACGAATAGGAATGTCTGCTAGGAGAACTACTCGATTGTCACATTTGAAGAGTTGTAGTTCTCCTGGTTTTAAGGCTGTTGTAGGGGTTATGTAAGACTCGAAGCCTAAGTCCTCATAAGCTGTATATTCATAAATTCAATATCACTGATGGCCAATTGTTTTGACAGTGAGAGAGGGGTTATTAATTTCATCTGATCATATATAGGATACATTGAGATGGGAAGGCAATTAAAATTAGGATAATAGCGGGTAAGATCTTCCATATAGTTTCTACTTCATGGGCTAGTGTGTGTTAATTTTGTTGTCAGTATAAGGGAAATATAGAGAACTAGAGAACTAATTAGGAAAACAATTATAATAATGTTGTCATGAAAATTAAATAATTCTTCTATATTAGGAGATATAGCATCTTGAAGACCTAATTGAAATGGATGAGCCATTAAGACATATAGGGTTTTAACCTATAAATTAACTTTGACAAAGTTATGTAATAGTTTTACCAATATCTCATGGAAAAAGTCATAGAGGTTATGAGATTGGCTTGAAACCAGTTTTTGGGGTTCAATTCCTTCCTTTCTCCCTTTAAATTTGGAGCCTTCAAAACCATCTTTGGAGAAAGGGATAGACTTGTCTTCTGGGAGTGCAACCTCCTGAAATGACTGAGACTTGTCTCGTCATTTTTCTCAACTGACATACTGATAACCAAAATTCTTTTGGCAGGTAAAGTCAGTTGGTATTATAGCCATTATCTTCTACACACAGACTGTGTATGCTTACATAATGTTCTTGTCAAATGTACAACTTGATAAAATTGTTTTGTTTAGTATCATTGATTATGAGGATTAAAGTTGTTATAAAGAGATTATTAGCAAAGTCAATTCAGGTATGGATAATTTATTAATTTAACACATTATGGATAATTTATTGATTTTTTTAGTAAATGGATAATTTATTAATTCAACACATTATGTTATATAAAGGGGATTATAAAAAGATGAAGCAAATATATTCATAACAAATCATCATGAAATTCAAACCTGGCAATATTTTATGTTACACTTTGAGCATAAGTGACAGTCCTTGCAGCTCTTGTTCCAAAATAAAGCTAAATGATTTGGAAATTCAACAAATAAATAAAATCTTCTTAATCTTATATTATGTGCTGGTCTCTGCTCCTTCCTTGCAAATTTATCTGGACAAATAGATTTAATAGAACAAGTAATGCATGACTATACTTTATACAGTCACAGAATAAAAAACTTAGAAATAAAACTAATGTTTAACAAAATAGACTTTTTGATGTATATTCCACTTTGTGTTACTTATCCTATCCTGTATTACTTAATGTTTTGATATGCTAAAGCAACATACAAATAAATAAAACATCCCAGTGAGATGAGCCTTGCTTTACCTAGTGGAAAAAACAGATTATTATCAATTTTAGTTAATATGGTATAAGTTAAAAATGAAATATTTAATAATTTTAGTGTAGTGCACAGATCAAGATTGTATAAGAATTTCTATATTGTAGTAAAATGTTATCTTTTACTTCATTTTATTATCAATAATTTTTTAAAATATAAGGTTTAAATAATCAGATTAAATATACTAATATTAAAATTATAAAAACATATTACTCTTCAGTTTTTATTTAAATAGTTTACAAGGCCCATTAGACTTTTGAGATTTGTGAGACTATATTATAATTAAACAAGCACATTCAAAGTAAACTTTGAAAGGGCTGTTACCCTATGAAATCCCTCATGGAACCTATGAACCCCCAAAATTTTTTTTTAAATTTTTTTATTGTTTTTTTTTTTTTTATTATACTTTAAGATCTAGGGTACATGTGCATAGCATGCAGGTTTGTTACATATGTATAGTTGTGCTATGTTGGTGTGCTGCACCCATCAACTCGTCAGCACCCATCAATTCATCATTTATATCAGGTATAACTCCCAATGCAATCCCTCCCCTCTGCCCCCTCCCCATGATAGGCCCCAGTGTGTGATGTTCCCCTTCCCGAGTCCAAGTGATTTCATTGTTCAGTTCCCACCTATGAGTGAGAACATGCGGTGTTTGGTTTTCTGCTCTTGTGATAGTTTGCTAAGAATGATGGTTTCCAGCTGCATCCATGTCCCTACAAAGGACGCAAACTCATCCTGTTTTATGGCTGCATAGTATTCCATGGTGTATATGTGCCACATTTTCTTAATCCAGTCTGTCACTGATGGACATTTGGGTTGATTCCAAGTCTTTGCTATTGTGAATAGTGCGCAATAAACATACGTGTGCATGTGTCTTTATAGCAGCTGATTTATAATCCTTGGGTATTTACGCAGTAGTGGGATGGCTGGGTCATATGGTACATCTAGTTCTAGATCCTTGAGGAATTGCCATACTGTTTTCCATAATGGTTGAACTAGTTTACAATCCCACCAACAGTGTAAAAGTGTTCCTATTTCTCCACATCCTCTCCAACACCTGTTGTTTTCTGACTTTTTAATGATTGCCATTCTAACTGGTGTGAGATGGTATCTCATTGTGGTTTTGATTTGCATTCCTCTGATGGCGAGTGATGATGAGCATTTTTTCATGTGTCTGTTGGCTGTATGAATGTCTTCTTTTGAGAAATGTCTGTTCATAGCCTTTGCCCACTTTTTGATGGGGTTGTTTGTTTTTTTCTTGTATATTAGTTTGAGTTCTTTGTAGATTCTGGATATTAGCCCTTTGTCAGATGAGTAGATTGCAAAAATTTTCTCCCATTCTGTAGGTTGCCTGTTCACTCTGATGGTAGTTGCTTTTGCTGTGCAGAAGCTCTTTAGTTTAATCATATCCCATTTGTCGATTTTGGCTTTTGCTGCCGTTGCTTTTGGTGTTTTAGACATGAAGTC
>NC_045438.1:54962573-54976490 GCF_002776525.5 Piliocolobus tephrosceles | reverse complement strand
ATTTTGGCTTTTGCTGCCGTTGCTTTTGGTGTTTTAGACATGAAGTCCTTGCCCATGCCTATGTCCTGAATGGTACTACCTAGGTTTTCTTCTAGGGTTTTTATGGTATTAGGTCTAACATTTAAGTCTCTAATCCATCTTGAATTAATCTTCGTATAAGGAGTAAGGAATGGATCCAGTTTCAGCTTTCTACTTATGGCTAGCCAATTTTCCCAGCACCATTTATTAAATAGGGAATCCTTTCCCCATTTCCTGTTTTTGTCAGGTTTGTCAAAGATCAGATGGCTGTAGATGTGTGGTATTATTTCTGAGGGCTCTGTTCTGTTCCATTGGTCTATATCTCTGTTTTGGTACCAGTACCATGCTGTTTTGGTTACTGTAGCCTTGTAGTATAGTTTGAAGTCAGGTAGCGTGACGCCTCTAGCTTTGTCCTTTTGACTTAGGATTGTCTTGGCAATGCAGGCTCTTTTTTGGTTCCATATGAACTTTAAAGCAGTTTATTCCAATTCTGTGAAGAAACTCATTGGTAGCTTGATGGGGATGGCATTGAATCTATAAATAACCTTGGGCAGTATGGCCATTTTCATGATATTGATTCTTCCTATCCATGAGCATGGTATGTTCTTCCATTTGTTTGTGTCCTCTTTTATTTCACTGAGCAGTGGTTTGTAATTCTCCTTGAAGAGGTCCTTTACATCCCTTGTAAGTTGGATTCCTAGGTATTTTATTCTCTTTGAAGCAATTGTGAATGGAAGTTCATTCCTGATTTGGCTCTCTGTTTGTCTGTTACTGGTGTATAAGAATGCTTGCGATTTTTTCACATTAATTTTGTATCCTGAGACTTTGCTGAAGTTGCTTATCAGCTTAAGGAGATTTTGGGCTGAGATGATGGGGTTTTCTAAATATACAATGATGTCATCTGCAAACAGGGACAATTTGACTTCTTCTTTTCCTAACTGAATACCCTTGATTTCTTTCTCTTGCCTGATTGCCCTAGCCAGAACTTCCAACACTATGTTGAATAGGAGTGGTGAGAGAGGGCATCCCTGTCTTGTACCAGTTTTCAAAGGGAATTTTTCCAGCTTTTGCCCATTCAGTATGATATTGGCTGTGGGTTTGTCATCAATAGCTCTTATTATTTTGAGGTACGTTCCATCAATACTGAATTTATTGAGCGTTTTTAGCATGAAGGGCTGCTGAATTTTGTCAAAGGCCTTTTCTGCATCTATTGGGATAATCATGTGGTTCTTGTCTTTGGTTCTGTTTATATGTTGGATTACGTTGATTGATTTGTGAATGTTGAACCAGCCTTGCATCCCAGGGATGAAGCCCACTTGATCATGGTGGATAAGCTTTTTGATGTGCTGCTGAATCCGGTTTGCCAGTATTTTATTGAGGATTTTTGCATTGATGTTCATCAGGGAGATTGGTCTAAAATTCTCTTTTTTTGTTGTGTCTCTGCCAGGCTTTGGTATCAGGATGATGTTGGCCTCATAAAATGAGTTAGGGAGGATTCCTTCTTTTTCTATTGATTGGAATAGTTTCAGAAGGAATGGTACCAGCTCCTCCTTGTACCTCTGGTAGAATTCAGCTGTGAATCAATCTGGTCCTGGATTTTTTTGGTTGGTAGGCTATTAATTATTGCCTCAATTTCAGAGCCTGCTATTGGTCTATTCAGGGATTTAGCTTCTTCCTGGTTTAGTCTTGGAAGAGTGTAAGTGTCCAGGAAATTATCCATTTCTTCTAGATTTTCTAGTTGATTTGCGTAGAGGTGTTTATAGTATTCTCTGATGGTAGTTTGTATTTCTGTGGGGTCAGTGGTGATATCCCCTTGATCATTTTTTATTGCGTCTATTTGATTCCTCTCTCTTTTCTTCTTTATTAGTCTTGCTAGCGGTCTGTCAATTTTGTTGATCTTTTCAAAAAACCAACTTCTGTATTCATTGATTTTTTGGAGGGTTTTTTGTGTCCCTATCTCCTTCAGCTCTACTCTGATCTTAGTTATTTCTTGCCTCTGCTAGCTTTGGAATGTGTTTGCTCTTGCCTCTCTAGTTCTTTTAATTGTGATGTTAGAGTGTCAATTTGAGATCTTTCCAGCTTTCTCTTATGGGCATTTAATGCTATAAATTTCCCTCTACACACTGCTTTAAATGTGTCCCAGAGATTCTGGTATGTTGTATCTTTGTTCTCATTGGTTTCAAAGAACATCTTTATTTCTGCCTTCATTTCGTTATGTACCCAGTAGTCATTCAGGAGCAGGTTGTTCAGTTTCCATGTAGTTGAGCGGTTTTGATTGAGTTTCTTAGTCCTGAGTTCTAGTTTGATTGCACTGTGGTCTGAGAGACAGTTTGTTATAATTTCTGTTCTTTTACATTTGCTGAGGAGTGCTTTACTTCCAATTATGTGGTCAACTTTGGAATAAGTGCGATGTGGTGCTGAGAAGAATGTATATTCTGTTGATTTGGGGTGGAGAGTTCTATAGATGTCTATTAGGTCCGCTTGGTGCAGAGATGAGTTCAATTCCTGGATATCCTTGTTAACTTTCTGTCTCGTTGATCTGTCTAATGTTGACAGTGGGGTGTTAAAGTCTCCCATTATTATTGTGTGGGAGTCTAAGTCTCTTTGTAAGTCTGTAAGGACTTGCTTTATGAATCTGGGTGCTCCTGTATTGGGTGCATATATATTTAGGATAGTTAGCTCTTCCTGTTGAATTGATCCCTTTACCATTATGTAATGGCCTTCTTTGTCTCTTTTGATCTTTGATGGTTTAAAGTCTGTTTTATCAGAGACTAGGATTGCAACCCCTGCTTTGTTTTGTTCTCCATTTGCTTGGTAGATCTTCCTCCATCCCTTTATTTTGAGCCTATGTATGTCTCTGCATGTGAGATGGGTCTCCTGAAGACAGCAGACTGATGGGTCTTGACTCTTTATCCAGTTTGCCAGTCTGTGTCTTTTAATTGGAGCATT
The DNA here is from genome assembly GCF_002776525.5 of Piliocolobus tephrosceles. Taxonomy (NCBI): domain Eukaryota; kingdom Metazoa; phylum Chordata; class Mammalia; order Primates; family Cercopithecidae; genus Piliocolobus; species Piliocolobus tephrosceles. Next base: position 54,973,523 of record NC_045438.1, on the reverse strand, counting down.
TAGTCCATTTACATTTAAGGTTAATATTGTTATTTGTGAACCTGATCCTGCCATTATGATATTAACTGGTTATTTTGATCATTAGTTGATGCAGTTTCTTCCTAGCCTTGATGGTCTTTACATTTTGGCATGTTTTTGCAATGGCTGGTACCGGTTGTTCCTTTCCATGTTTAGGGCTTCCTTCAGGGTCTCTTGTAAGGTAGGCCCGGTGGTGACAAAATCTCTAAGCATCTGCTTATCTGTAAAGGATTTTATTTCTCCTTCACTTATGAAACTTAGTTTGGCTGGATATGAAATTCTGGGTTGAAAATTCTTTTCTTTAAGAATGTTGAATATCGGCCCCCACTCTCTTCTGGCTTGTAGAGTTTCTGCTGAGAGATCTGCTGTCAGTCTGATGGGCTTCCCTTTGTGGGTAACCTGACCTTTCTCTCTGGCTGCCCTTAAGATTTTTTCCTTCATTTCAACTTTGGTGAATCTGGCAATTATGTGTCTTGGAGTTGCTCTTCTCGAGGAGTATCTTTGTGGTGTTCTCTGTATTTCCTGAATTTGAATGTTGGCCTGCCCTACTAGGTTGGGGAAGTTCTTCTGGATGATATCGTGAAGAGTGTTTTCCAACTTGGTTCCATTTTCCCCCTCACTTTCAGGCACCCCAATCAGACGTAGATTTGGTCTTTTTACATAATCCCATACTTCTTGCAGGCTTTGTTCATTTCTTTTTCTTCTTTTTTCTTTTGGTTTCTCTTCTCGCTTCATTTCATTCATTTGATCCTCAATCGCTGATACTCTTTCTTCCAGTTGATCGAGTCGGTTACTGAAGCTTGTGCATTTGTCATGTATTTCTTGTGTCATGGTTTTCATCTCTTTCATTTCGTTTATGACCTTCCCTGCATTAATTAGTCTAGCTGTCAATTCTTCCACTCTTTTTTCAAGATTTTTAGTTTCTTTGCACTGGGTACGTAATTCCTCCTTTAGCTCTGGTAATTTTGATGGACTGAAGCCTTCTTCTCTCATCTCGTCAAAGTCAATCTCTGATCAGCTTTGATCTGTTGCTCGCGATGGGCTGCGCTCCTTTGCAGGGGGAGATGTGCTCTTATTGTTTGAATTTCCAACTTTTCTGCCCTGCTTTTTCCCCATCTTTGTGGTTTTATCTTCCTCTGGTCTTTAATGATGGTGGCATACTGATTGGGTTTTGGTATAGGTGTCTTTCCTGTTTGATAGTTTTCCTTCTAACAGTCAGGATCCTCAGCTGTAGGTCTGTTGGAGATTGCCTGAGGTCCACTCCAGACCCTATTTGCCTGGGTACCAGCAGCAGAGGTTGCAGAAGATAGAATATTGCTGAACAGCGAGTGTACCTGTCTGATTCTTACTTTGGAAGCTTCCTCTCAGGGGTGTACTCCACCCTGTGAGGTGTGGGGTGTCAGACTGCCCCTAGTGGGGGATGTCTCCCAGTTAGGCTACTCAGGCGTCAGGGACCCACTTGAGCAGGCAGTCTGTCCCTTCTCATATCTCAACCTCCATGTTGGGAGATCCACTGCTCTCTTCAAATCTGTCAGACAGAGTCGTTTGCATCTGCAGAGGTTGCTGCTGCTTTTTCTTGTTATTGTTGTTAGTTAGCTGTGCCCTGTCCCCAGAGGTGGAGTCTACAGAGACAGGCAGGTTTCCTTGAGCTGCTGTGAGCTCCACCCAGTTGGAGCTTCCCAGAGGCTTTGTTTACCTACTTAAGCCTCAGCAATGGTGGGTGCCCCTCCCCCAGCCTCGCTGCTCCTTTGTGGTTAGATCACAGACTGCTGTTTTAGCAATGAGGGAGTACCATGGGCCTGGGACCCTCCTGGCCAGGTGTGGGATATATTCTCCTGGTGTGCCTGTTTGCTTAAAGCGCAGTATTGGGGTGGGAGTTACCCGATTTTCCAGGTGTTGTGTGTCTCACTTCCCCTGGCTAGGAAAAGGGATTTCCTTCCCCCTTGCGCTTCCCAGGTGAGGTGATGCCTCTCCCTGCTTCAGCTCTTGCTGGTTGGGCTGCAGCAGCTGACCAGTACCGATTGTCCAGCACTCCCTAGTGAGATGACCCCAGTACCTCAGTTGAAAATGCAGAAATCACTGGTCTTCTGTGTCACTCGCGCTGGGAGTTGGAGACTGGAGCTGTTCCTATTCAGCCATGTTGCTCTGCCCCAACCCCAAAAATTTGAGACAGGTCTCAGTTAATTTAGAAAGTTTATTTTGCCAAGGTTGAGGACACACACCATGACACAGACTCAGAAGGTCCTGATGACATGTGCCCAAGATAGTAGGGGCACAACTTGGTTGTATACGTTTTAGGGAGACATGAGACATCAATCAATATGTGTAAGATGTACACTGGTTCAGTCCAGAAAGCTGGGAAAACTCAAGGTGAAGGCAAGACAAACAAGGTAGGGAGGGGGCTTCCAGGTCATAGGTAGATAAGAGACAAATGCTTGCATTCTTTTGAGTTTCTGATTAGTCTCTCCAAATGAGGCAATCAGATATGCATTTATCTCAGTAAGTAGAGGGGTGACTTTGAGTAGAATGAGAGGCAAGTTTGCCCTAAGCAGTTACCAGCTTGACTTTTCCCTTTAGTTTAGTGATTTTAGCCCCCAAGATTTATTTTCCTTTCACAAACAGAACTAAATAATAAGTAGTAAAGAAACATGAAATCAAATAATTTAAAACTGTATAAAATTCAATATATCTTGAGTTAATTTTGACCACTGAAATATTTTGTTGCAATTCTCCCTTATAAATACATACATTAAAATGTTTTCAGATAGCTAAAGAATTAATATTAGAAATATTTGTACTATGACAAAAAATATTTTCAATTCAGGTACACTTTTTAACACACAATAATTGTATGTGAGGAATGATGCTAACAAGTTGGTAGAACAGAAAGCCCCAGACTGTTTCCCTCCAAAGACAATTGATTTAACAGCAATGTATTTCCAAAAACCTTTTATAGAAACTTCAGAAACCAGTTAAGAATTTGTAATCCACCAAGCAAGCAAAAAGCCAAGAATAGCCACACTGGAAGGGGTAAGAAAAACTGTTGCATTTTCTCTTTGATGGCCCTTCCCTAATCTGGCACAGGAACAACCAGGAGAAAAGGTTCAACTTACAGCTATTCTCTTGTGAGGAAATGTGAAGAGTGGGTCTCATGTCCAATGTCCTGGTGTTTGGGAGTCTGCAGAAGGAACCGGCTTCTGTTATGACTGATTTGTAGCATAGATGGAGAAGTGGCATAATTTGGATGGCTGTAGGCTTCTGAGAACAGAGGAGAGATTGGTGGATTCTTGAAACACAATGGAACCTGGACTACTGTAGATAGACACCAGAGGGAGGAAGGCAACATGAGTTGCTAAAAAATAAACTTTGCAACTTTTCTGATTGGAAACTTAGATCTGCAAGTCAAGAGAAGTTACATGTCCAGAAAAAGTTGGAGAGGGCTCCACAATATTAAGCTGGATTGATTAGTGAAACTCTTCCACTGTGTGAATCCAGTCCATGAAGACTGAGAGAAGTAGCTGTTTTTTTTCAGTGCCAAAATCCCAGTAAAATTTAACAAGACATGTGAAGAAACAGGAAAATCTGATCAAATCAAAAGAAAAAGAAACCTCCAGAAAATTATCCTAAAGAAGTGAAGATCTATGAACTACTTGACAAAGAATTCAAAGCAACCATTTTAAAGAAACTCAATGAGCTAACAGAGAACAGATACACGAGTAAACAAAATCAGGAAAATAATGCACTAACAATGCGATAGAAGCTATATCAAAGAATCAAACAAATTCTGAAGCTGAATAATGCAAATAAATTAGAAAATTTATTAGAAATGTTTAGCAGCAGACTTGATCATGTAGAAAAAAGAATCAACAAACTTAAAGACAGGTGATCTGAAATTAGCACTCAGAGGAACAAAAAAATGTATGAAGAAATGTGAAGAAAGGCTAAGGAAGTTATGGTACACCATCAGGCAGAACAATACATGAATTATGGATGTATAAGAAGGAAAATAGAGAGAAAAGGGGGCAGAGAGCTTATTGGAAGAAATGGTGGCTCAAAACTTCCCAAATCTGAGGAAAGAAATGGACATTCACATTTGAGAAGTTTAATGTACTGTGACTAGGATAAACTCAAGAAGGCCAGTACCAAGGCAGATTATAATCAAACTGTCAAATGTCAAGACAAAGAGAGAATCCTGAAAGAAGTATGAGAAAAGCATTTTGTTACATAAAATGGAACTTCCATAAGATAATCAATAAAGGAAATAATAAACATTAGAACAGAAACAAACAAGACACAGAGCAGAAAACAATAGAAAAAAATCAACAAAACCAAGAAATGATTTTTTGAAAAGAACAACAAATATGAGAAATCTTTAGATTAATTAAAAACAAAAGAGAGAAGACTCAAATAACAAAAACTAGAAGTGAAAGAGGAGACATAACAATGCCACAGAAATAAAATGAATTTATGAGACTGTCGTGAACAATCAGCCAACAAATTGCACAACTCAGAAGAAATAGATAAATTCCTCAATACGTACAACCTGCCATGAGGGAATCATGAAGAAATAAAAAATCTGGATAGACCTATAAATAGTAAGGAGATTGAATCAATAAACAGAAACCTTCCAACAGTAAAAATGCCAGGACTACATGACTTCACTGGTGAAATCTATCAATCATTTAAAGAGAGATTAACAGAATCATTTTCAAAGTCTTTCAAAAACTGAAGAGAGAACATATTCTCATTATATGAGGCCAGTATTACCCAAAGTCAGACAAAGATACTACAAAAACAAAACAAAACAAAACAAACAAAAAACACTACAGGCCAATATCCCCTGATGAATATTGATGCAAAAATTCTGAACAGAATACTAGCAAATCAAATTCAAAAGTACACTAAAAGAATTATGCAATCATAAACAAATGGAATATTAATATATTCTTGGAATGAAAAGATAGTTCAACATGTGAGAATCAATGTATAAAGCACATTAATAGAATGAAGGACAAAAACTTCATGATTATCTCAAATCATGCAGAAAAAGCATTTGACAAAATTCAACATCGCTTCATGGTACAAAAACTCATCTCATTAGAAATGGAAGGAAATTACCTCAATGTAATACATGTTACATATGAAAAGCCCACAGCTAGCATTATACTTAATGGTGAAAAACAGAGTTTTCCTCTAAGATCAAGAACAAGGCAAGGATGCCTACTCTTACCACTTTTATTAAACATAATACTGGAAGTCTTAGAGCTATTAGAATAGAGAAAGAAATAAAATAAGTCCAAATGGAAATGACAGAAGTAGAATTATCTGTTTGCAAATGATGTGATCTTACACGTAGACACCATAAGGTTTCACAAATAGATCTACTAGAATCAATAAACAAATTAAGTAAAGTTATAGATACAAAATAAACATCTCCAAAGTAGTAGTTTTTGTTTGTTTGTTTGTTTGTTTGTTTGAGACAGAGTCTCGCTCTGTCGCCAGGATGGAGTGCCATGGTGCGATCTTGGCTCACTGCAATCTCCGCCTTCCAGGTTCAAGTGATTCTCCTGCCTCAGTCACCCGGTTAGGTGGGATTACAGGTGTGCACCACCACACCTAGCTACTTTTTGTATTTTTTGTAGAAACGGGGTTTCACCATGCTGGCCAGGCTGGTCTCCATCTCCTGAACTAGTGATCTAACCACCTTTGCTTCCCAAAGTTCTCGGATTACAGGCATGAGCCACCGCACCTGGCGTGGTGGTTTTTAATACATGTACAATTAATAATCCCAAAAGAAAATTATTAAAACAATACCATTTCTAATAGCATAAAAAATAATAAAACATTTAGGAATAAAGTTAACCAAGCAGGCAAAAGACTTATATACTGAAAACTGTAGAATATTGCTAAATGAAATTAAAGTCATAAGTGAATGGAAAGGCATTCCCTGTTCATACGTGGAATATTTAATATCGTCAAAATATTTATACTACCCAAAGCAATCTACGGTTTCAATGCAATTCTTACCAAAATCCTAATGACACCTTTTGCAGAAAAAAAAAGAAAAAACTAAAGGATTCACACTTCCTAATGTCAAAATGTGTGCAAAGCTACTCTAATTAAAATAGTATGAGCTGGGCACAGTGGTGTGTGCCTGTAGTCCCAACCACAAGCAAAATGGCTAAATTCTGTCTTGCCCTGAAGATGAGTGTTTGAGTCTGTTATGTATTTTGCATGTGAGTGGAAAGATTGGAGGGTAATTGGAGAAATGTTTTGTCAATATGATGTCTTTTATAATTTAAATCAGTACTCCTGATTTGCAGAGGAATTTCAGAAATAATTATTACTTACCGTGATTCATGCTGGAAGCCAGTTGAATAAGTTTAAATGTTTGTCTGAGACTATAGCAAAGTCCATTTAAAATGTTACCTACTACTAAATAACAAACGACCCCAAATCCCAGTGATTAAAACAATAAGAATTTAGCATTTGTTATGAGTTCACTTATCAATTGGGCAAATTTGCCTGTATGGTCAATTTTGACTGATCTTTTCTGGGCTTTGCTAACGTGTCAGTGGTCAGCTGACAGGGTTGGCTAATAGCTTGGCTGGCCAGCTAGGAGGGCCACTCTAATATGTCTGACTGTAGCCTTGGGTAATGGGTGTGAATAGCCACGAGACTCTTAACATCTAGAAAACTGTCTTTTAGTCAGCAGTTGAATTTCAAGAGCAACAGGGGGCAAAAGCCAAAATTTGGAAGCACTTTGCCAAGTTTCTTTTTAGGTTATATTTAGTACCATCCTGTTGACAAAAGCAAGTGATAAGGATGGCCCAGAGTCAAGAGCTGAAAAGTCACATTGCAAAGGACAAGTATTTAAAGAAGTCTGAACAACTGGGGGAATTCTTGCAATAAATCTTCCATCAATGTATACAATTTCAAGATCCCTCAGGCAATCAGTGGTTATGGGGTCAAGGTACAAACATGCCAGAGTCAGGAAGATACAGGGAAATTTTTAAAGAGTTTTCCAATGAATCAAATAGAATGAGAACACACTTGTGCTTTGAATTTGCTCTGTCATTCCAGGATTTCTTTTTATCCATGTAAGCTTAGAACAGCAGACTATAGCTTGGAGTTACGGTGTTTCTTTCAACAGTATCAAGGATGATTTTTTAAAAAATAAAAGGTGGCATTAAATTATATTTAACAAAGAAATGAAATCTGTAAACTAATTTTTATATCAACTAGATATTTTTCAAAGTTTCAGAATAAGACTGAAAAAATTATGTTTGTCTAAAAGTAAAACTATAATCCACTTATCTAAAACAATTTTCATGAGAAAAGTAAATTTCAATATTATAATGGCCTATTGGTTTAGAGAAGAAAAAAATGCATGTGTATTTTTAAAATTAGGCACTGATTGATTTAAGCTTGAAAACTGTACTTCTAAAATGGATTTAGACACAGAATATGTTCTCAATTTATATATGAGAAGCATTTTGATGCATAGTTATCCATGAAGTGTTTTAGGAAAAGAAATTTATACTCTCATCAAATGTACTTAAACTTGTACAAGTTTAAGTCATCGAATCTTCTACAGCCTCAATAACATGTTCCAACCAAATAGGACACAGTTATTTAAGAAATCAGTTTAAGGAGGGTTACAGTGATTCATAAAAGTGTTGATTTCTGCAAACTGAAGCAAAGTTCCCAGTTTATTAGAAAGAAAAAAATCAATACCAATATGAAACATTACAGGATGTGAAGTGTCTTTTAATTTCAAAGTGCAGAGAATGCTTGGGTATTCAGAAGATAATCAAATTTGATGTCTATTAGCTAACTTTGGCAATGCAAAAGAATTGCTGAAGTCTTGAATCTGACCAAATCTGACCTATTTTCTATCAGCAAAAATAGGTCTAATGATGATGTCTTTTGGAAAGACAGGGAAAGGGGGGAAGTAGTGCACTTAATGTGAACTGAGATTTTCAGAAGAATGGATATGTCTCTAGTGAAAATTGGCTAAAAACATAAATTTCATGGAAGTTGGGGAGTATGATGGTGTGATTAATTATTTAAATCAGTAGACATGGAGTAAAGCAGATTACCCTCCATAAATGTGGCTGAACTTCATCTTATGAGTTAAAGGCCTTAAGAGAAAAAAACTGAGATCCCTTTAGGAAGATGGATCTCTGCCTCCAGACTTTCAGACTGAGACTGCAACATTAACTCTTCCCTGCTCTCATTGAAGATTTGACAGCTCCCCCCACAATTATGTCAGCCAACTGTTTAAAATAAATCTCTCTCCTCTCTCCTTCTCTTAGATAGATAGAAGATAGATAGATGACAGATAGACAGATGATAGATAGAGAGATGATAGATAGATAGATAGATAGATAGATAGATAGATAGATAGATGATAGATGATAGATAATAGATAGATAACCTTCTATGGGTTCTGTTTCCCTGGAGAACCTGGATTAATACAGGGAGTTAAGAAAGGACATACTACACCACCCATGGATGCAATAATATTTTCAGAGTCTCAGGGTCACCATCTTATAGAAGTAATACTAATTTGCATGAGTTGTTATATATACATTGTTTATCATTTAATTTATAGGAGTGATTCTAATTTGCATAACTAGTGAGTACATCCTGCTTTACATTATCTTTTAAAATTAAATTTACTATTTATTCCTTCCCTAGAAGAACCATTATATATGGTTGTACATATTTTTTGCTATACAAGAGTGTCTAGCTGAAGGGGCAAATGGGGTGGGAATAAAATCTCCACTCTACATGTAAATTGATTACTCTGGGAGTAGGATACATTCACCTACAGAGATCCCTTTCACTATAAAATAACTTTCACTTGCTAAACTATGATTAAATTACACTTTGTTTACCTACAGGAGGTGGTTTTTTTGAATTTGCTGCAAGATACTTTATGTGGTAGAAACAATCTTCTCCCTCCCTAATTATTGAGAACTGGATGCCACTTGTATTCTTACATTCTATGATGATAAAGCTTCCTCATGTTGTTTCGTGCAAAAACAATAGACGTGTTTTAAGCCAAACTTAAAAGCTATGTTTTCCTAAATGAATAAATATGGACCCAGATGCAAAGGCTTATTTATTAGCTAAAATATTGGTTTGTGCATTTGCAAAAAGTTAAGTAGGGTTTACTCAGGTTTGGATTAAAACAATTATTTTAAATGAAATTTTCAGTAGAGTTAATACAAGGTGATTTGTTTCAATAAAATGAAATCAAATCATTGCATAAGTCAGGTTATTATCTTGCCGTAATTGATTAACGTTGATATTTTTAACTCAAAGAAAAAAAAAATAAAATTAAGTGTATTATGTTCTAAGCCTCAAACTTGTCATTTAATTTAAGCAGTCCCATTCTTTTAATGATCTGGTTACATTATATGGAGCTTATGTTGTGTTGGCAAAATGAAATGACATTTAATCGTTTTTCAAATTATGTTGAGCCAAGCGTATGATCAGGTCGACACAAATTTTTATCTAGTACAAGGCTTCGATGTTTCCTCATAGTATTTAAATGCTTCTTTACCTTATTTTCCCATGGCTTTAAAATCACTACTGTAGTCATTCCTATGAACATATTCAAAACTAAATAGTCATTTTTTTATTGACTTTGCTCATAACTTTTTAGTTCTGTTAAAAATGTTAAGAGCATTGACCCAGTCACCAACACGTTTCATCCTCTCCACCTCCCTTTCTAATTTAATCATTATTCCTTTCAATTCTGTCTCCCATCTGCTTCCTTGATCTTTCTCCAACTTCCCAATCCTATTGCCACTTCATTTTCATAAGAACTATTGGAATACTTTCCTAAATGAGCTTTCTGCTGTCTAACCCTAATACTTCAGTGAACAACAGCCAAGCAATAAATAAGTGGTGTGGCGTGTGCGCGTGTGTGTGTGTTTGCATGCATGTGCACACACTGGCATTTGTTTATATGAACAAAGGTGTGGATGCAGAATGATACTGTTTATACCAGTCTATTAGCATTGGACACCTCCAGGGGATGGCACTGAGAGAAATAGTAATATTTTATTTCATAAATATTTGTAACATTTGACTACTAAAAAAGAGGAAAAAACCTAAACTTTTGAAGATGCTCTATTAATTACCTTTACTGTGACCATTTTTAATATGGTATCAAAACCAGTGTATGGTGCCAATTTTTTAAAAGCTCTCTTTGTGGCAAGGTTAACAGATAATTGCCAATTGAAAGTCAGGCAAAGTCAATTCAGAGTGGAGCTTTTTCTATCAGCAAAAATAGGTCTAATGACTGAGAAATTTGGCTTATAATCTAGAAGAACAAATAAATAACCCAGGTGATTATGTAATGATTATGTTTACAAATGTGGGTAGATGCAGTGTCTAAATAACACAATACCTACAAATATATGTGCATACTTCTATTAAAACCAGAGTTCACCATTTTACTCCAGTTTGGCCTAAACATTTCTAAAGGAAGGCTCACTCTAGTTAGCAGATGAGGATACCTGATTTGGCACTATTATCATATAGATATTTTCAGTGGAAGAATTCGGATTGTGCACAAGGGAGGGAAAAGGAGCATGAGTTCTGTTAACAACTTATCTGGATGTAGATCTACTGAGGTGGTATTTTCTAGTGTACTTACACACATTTAAGTTATTCAGAATAAAATTACATTTCTGAGTTCAACCTGAAATGTTTAGGGAAAGGTAATGAAATGTGTAGTCGGGCATTTATGCATGAAGACACATATATTTGTGAGTATTGTTAAAAAGAGTTGCTCAGAAATTTGCCAGTTTCCTCTTCTGTTTTACCCTGCAGAATATTTAGTGATGACTGATCAGTCTCACAGGCATCATCGAATCTTCTACAGCCTCAATAACATGTTCCAACCAAATAGGA